>NC_089749.1:33544812-33602312 GCF_040412425.1 Macrobrachium rosenbergii | reverse complement strand
GTGATGCTGCTTAAAGAGAATATAGTTTTGACAGTTAACATTGTTTTGTTGCCTGGTAATACTTCGGTAATGATTTACTGCAAAATTTTCTTCGATGATTTGTTTCACGCAGAGGATTTTGTATGTGAGCGTACGAATGCCATTCAGAAACCGAACATTATTTCAGTTTTTTCCATTCTGGACCTCGATTAAACGAACGGCAATACACTTTTCATGTTTTGTTCCACATTCTAAATTTCTACCTACTGTTAACTCCGGAACAATTTGCTTTGCTCTTTGTAGACCTTGTAAACAGGTTATGTATGGTAGGCGCTACTAAAGGATGCTTCCAGAGTCCCTCCGGTCCCTAGCTGCACCCAGTTTTTAGTCTTTTACTTTATCTTCCTTTCCGCACCCTTTCATCCACCAGCTCTCCAAACTCTTAACTATTACTTCTTAGTGCAACTGTGAGGTTTTTTCCCAGTTTCACCTTTATATCCTTATACTTGATGTCATTTATTTTCTGGATCTCTTTACCTTGTCCAGCTTCTCCAATTCTCTCTCACTGTCTTAAGTACTGAAATCTTAAGTACTGAATGGCTGAAAGTGCCCCAGCGCTTGGCTTTGTAACCTAAATTTCATGATTCATTCGTCGGTGGTCTATGTTGTAGATTGAGCTGGCCTCAGCCCAGGCTGTTAGTCCGGGAGAAACCGGTAACCTTTTGTTGGTCCAGGGAAACTAGCTTGTTCATCACTCTGAAACATGAAGTTACCAAGATAATTCAAAACAACATAAGGTCTTATTAAATAAAAAAAAAAAGACGATCCAGTTTGTGCACATCCCTGTCAGAGCTCTTGCTACCCGCTGCATTGTTTCAGAGAGCAAGAACAGCAGCCCGATGATGCAGATAGTTTCCCTGTTGTGATAAGTGACTACCGGGGAACGACGAGCGCCAGTCTTTTTACAAGTGTCCCAATTCATGCCTGTGAATCTTACCATTGTCAAATGGACCTCGCCTCTCTCCGACAAACGCAAGCCTTACGAATCTTAAATGGCATTTGGCAGTGTTATGAAGCTCGCTTTTGACAGTTATGTGAAACAGATTTCTTCTGCAATAGCCAAATTTCTTTTGGAATTCTGTGAACAGAAGGTAAAAAGTTAAGTCACCACCTTCTGAACTTTTCATTGATGTTCCTTATAACGATATTTTGCGCCACTTGCTATATTTGGTTACAGTCTCAGGTTATGCTGTCACACCCCTCTAATAGTAAGTTAGGCTTACCCGAAGGCGGTTAGGTTAGGTTAGAAAATGGTAGGTTATTATCTATTAGATGCGCTGCTAAGAGGACACTATTGAGCAGACTTACAAAATAGAAATGTGTTTTATCTATTTCTCCTAATCACCAGTTTGTCGGAAATTACTGCGTTCTCATTTTGAATTCCGTCATCCTCCTATGGTATAAAGGTGGGAATCAGTGGAAGCACATTCAGCACAATGCGGAATGCGTCTTTTACGTAGAAGTCCGTCTTAACTGAATATGAAACTTTGTCTTCAGGTTCATCATCATTATTATTGCTGTTTTTATTATTTTTGTTTTCCAGAGATGATGTTTCTTCCATGAAGTTTACCATTGTTTGTCCTGAGGGAAACATACTTGTTAAACGAGGGTCTAGACTAGCAAACGACGCTATCTGTTTGCCCTTTGGATTCCTCTATATTTTTTATTCTTTACGGTAGCATTATGTTATTTTCGATTTCTCAAACTTCTTTTCAATAGTTTACAGTCATATCTGGGTGACCACAATATTGCAACGCTAATTTGTAAGATAAGTTCACTTAATCTTATTAGCTTTCAAACTGATCTTTTTATCGTTCCGTTCTCATTCAGGGCCTAAATAAAAATACGTATTTCATTTTATGAGAGATAATTCCTTTTCATATTTCCAGTCTCCCTTAAAGCCTGTGACCTACAGTTAACTTGTTTCAGAAGAGCCATGTCCTTGTCATCATAAAACCAGCAAAGGTTTCAGATAAAAGCTCAGCGCTTTTAACTTCTGTGCCGCTGTGTTTGGCAAGTTTGGAAAACTTGTTGCGAATTTTTTTATGGAAATTCTGACGTGAGCGAGTTTCCTTATTTTTTCATTTATTTTTTTTTTTCTTTGTTAATTCGGAACTGTTCAAACTATTCTGGTACGGAGTTCCTAACGCAAATTTATGTCGAAGGCTAGACGGTCACTGGAAGGGTATTGTTTTAAAAATACAACACACATACAAACATACATACATACATACATAAATACATACATACATACATATTAACCGGATGTAAACAGAAATGCTGGTAAAACTTCCACATTGCCTTGGAGAGAGATGGCTTTCAGAAAGATTAACTGAATCTTGACTGAGTGAGATTCAGACATTCATAAATGGAATATGAAAGGGCAAGGAAATAATTTAAAAAAAAGTTATTTTTATTCTGTAGAATACAACAGGAATAAGGGAATAAAGATCGTACAAAGAACAACTGGATTCCAAAATTTTTGAGGAAAACCCCTCATCGGATACCCTCTCATCACAAACAATGATAAATTTCTTTCCTTTTTTATCTACCCTTTATTTATTCTTTTGCGTTATTGCCCCTGTTCTCTAATGGTTTTCACTGAAAAGAATATCTAACTTAAGACAGACAAAGCTTTGTTCTCTTCAGCGCCTACAAGACTCACGTATACAGGTGTCCTCGTAAGATGTGTCCGTTGAAAATCTTTATATTCGAAATCTGCTGGAAAAATGCATTTACAGGAGCAATTTCGGCACTTGTCAAATATTTTCATATATCAGACCTCAGATTCGTATCAAAAGAGAATTTTCCGGTGCAGTATTAGGTCTGTACAAACCTCAGTCAGCGGGAAATGAATCATCAGGACATTATCACTTGCAAAGACAACTGTCATTTATTGCCATGCTCAAAAAGTGTTTTTGCTGATGTAATGAGGCAGTTAACAACAACGAATTAACATCATATGGGAGTATAAAAGTTACACACATCTCACATTTTTCTGATCAAAGTGAAGCTTCGTCAGCAGTTTTCATGTGAAAGAGGCTCAGCTACATAAAAAAAGAGGATTTTTCATTAAGGGAAACATAATAGGATTATTCCTGAGATATCAAGAGCCGAGATACCTTAAAGTATTATCCATCGTTTGGTCAAGACTGACTTAAAAATGGATCCATCAATGCCAAGTACTTGATCATATTTATTTTTCTTTCTCATAGACAGTCTTCGTTGCTTGGTTTTCCACTAACCCCTCCGTTTTGTCGTCATATAGTTCATGGGATACTCTTACTGATGCCGTTGCGGGAACAACAGACAAGGCCTTTTTTTATTTTCTTACTTTGAACTTCGATCCTTTGGGTGCATAGCATTTATAGAGTTCTTCCCTCCAAGCATCGAATCGTAAACCTATTAAAAAGAACAGAAGGACGGTATGGAAAATATAAACAATTGCTGAATTTTGGCGCTGAAAAATATTCTTTTACTATATAACTACTACATTGTTTGTAATCCTTTTCTTATTTTATCAGTGAAGTCAAAATTACAGCAAGGGAGGGTCACTGGAGATCAATATGATTTTCGTTACTTTTGCTGCAACTTTTCATGTTATTAGCAGTGCTGCCGACTGTGTTGGAGATGACTAAATTATGGTATTAAACTTTTCTAAATAGGCTCTATTTAGCTAAAATATAGGAAGTATTTTTTATTATAAAATGTCAGAATTATTCAGATAATGTAATGTAGAGCTTTTTAAATTCCAGCCCACTATTCCCCAGAAATCACGAGTGCAAGAAGGAAATTTCAATGGTACCGTCATTCAAAATATGAAAGGAAGCTTATCCGCTTTAATGTGAGAAAAACTTTCTTTCCTTCTTGCAAGTCTCTCCCCTTCCCTTTTGACCTCCCATTTTTTTTTTATTTTTTATGTTTCTTTCGCTGAGTTTGCTGAATTTCCTAGAATCTACATTAGACGGTTTAAGTAGAAGAGCTGGGTTCCAAAGTACTCACATTACAGCATTTCTATAATTTCTTGGCTTCTTTCTTCTTTGTCAACAAAAGCTTATCCGTCTCCTTTCATTACCATTGTACTAACTTTCCTTTATGCTTTCTTTCAGACTTTCGCTACCTTTGCTTTCATGCTGTAAGATCTGGTTGATTCTGCCCTTTGAAGTTTTTGCAAAAATGGCGAACTGGTCTTTGTGGGCTGCTTTTGCTCTTTCAGGTCGATCCGCCTTGAGAAGGTACTTTGATATTCAGACAAACACAACCGCATGATACACATTATATATATATATATATATATATATATATATATATATATATATATATATATATATATATATATATATATATATATATATATATATATATATATATATATATATATATATATATATATATATATATATATATATATATATATAATATGTATGTATATACGTAGAAAAATATTTATGTGTTTACTTAAACCAGATTTCAAGTCAACTGAAGCGAGAAGGTTTAGAAATGGCAGTGCAATGGGACATGGCGATTATGCATATAAGATTTATGATTCATTATAATTCTTAGCACCTACCTTTTGCTATATGCATATTTCTCTATAATAGGTTTTCAGTTTTATTCTCTGGAAAGTGATGGTCATGTACCATTACACGATCCCATGAATTCTGTCTTCGACACAGTTGGCTGGGATCTGATGCATATCATGTTCACGCTAAGCAACTTTCATTTGCTTGTGGTACATAGCCCGAAGGCAGCGTTGCTTGAAATTCAACTAGTAAAAAGTTGGTTGCTAAGAATTTTAATGAATCATAAATCTTATATGCATAATTGCCATGTCCCATTACACTGCCATTTCTAAACCTTCTCGTTCCAGTTGACTTGAAATCTGGTTTATGTAAACACCCCCGGAAGTAATTTTTCTTTATAAAGACCCGTTACGGGTAGCATGTTGCAACTTACTCCGATGGAATTAAGAGCACATGTTCAGACAGGTCATGACTGCATTGTCCGTAGTATTATTTAGATAGAGAAGACTTGATAAAAAAATCATCTTTTGAAAACCTCACTAGGGCTAGAAAGGAAATCCCTCCTGTTTGGGAAAAAACTCTTTTTATGAAAATTATTTTAGCTGTCATAAACAGACAGTTGGTGCTCAACCTCAAGTTAAGAGAGGAAGATCAGATCTCACTTTCTTTTAAAAAGACTCCATGATTAAGACAAGCTCAATGATTATCCAACATTGAGGATATGCGGCCGGTATTTCAGGTTCTCTTTTCCAATATTTAATCTAAAAATGGACGTATTCGAAACTTGGAATGGTGGAATGATTACTTGATGTATAGAGCCGCATCTTTATCGGCGAATATTTGTGTTCGTGTGTGCATGTGTGTTGTGCATGAAGCAGGAAAGGCTGAATAATGGAAAGAATCCTGGGAATAGTGAGATTATATGCGAGTAATTGCACTATTGTGATGAAAATGTGACTGAGTATGTGACTAAGGCGTGCATAGATAAAGGAAATGAATGGGTGAGAAGAGCAATTATTGTTCCTTTCCATAAGTGAAAATGTGATCGAGAGGACTGAGAATCATTGGGGCATAATATTACATAGTATGCCAGTAAAGGGGTATGGCATGATTTTGATTAAGAAAGTTCCTAATATATGAAAGATTCAACCTCAGGGGCCAAATCTTAGCAAATTCCTAACACTGGCGAAGATAACAGCTTTTGAGAGCATATTCGATTCAGTGAGTGGGACAGAAAGTAACTTCATAGGTGTAAAACTCAAGAGAAAAGAGTAGTAGCTCTCCTTTTTCTGTTAATGAAAGGCAAAAGTCAAGTTCGATTCAACTCTCTCCCTCATCTCCCTAGATTTATTTTGTCTCCGCCCAACTCTCGGAAGTAACTTTGGGGGTGCTACTTTAGCCCCTCGGGGATCAAAGTATTATATACACCCATTTCTGTATTGTGTGGTCGACAAATTATAGTAACAAGCGATATCTTTGATCCCCGAGGGCCTAGTACAAAATACGGCGTCCCATTGAACTTCCGCCATGTTTAGTACTAGCACCTCGGAGGTGATGCGTAGATAACAAGCCAAAGTAGCGCCCTCTTTGGGAACGTTTCAGTTTATCCTTTTCGTGATTTCACAGAGGGGTGATTTCATGGTGAAGCCATGAGTCGGGAGAAGGTATATGTGTCTGCAATTGCAAGCTTCCTTTTAGCTGAGGGCCACTCATTCCTTGAGACAGACATGGCAGAGTAGTTCAAGTAGATAAAAGAAAATCACTACTAAAGTAGGAGTACACCCTGTATGCTTTGTTGATATCTTTTGATGTCATTGTTCTCTCTCTCTCTCTCTCTCTCTCTCTCTCTCTCTCTCTCTCTCTCTCTCTCTCTCACCACTTCTCGGCGTTTTGAACTTTGTGAAATTCGTAATCTGGCTGGATATTAGACGGAAAGCAAGAGGCTGTTTAAACAAGGTATTTGGCCAACGTTTCACCAATTTCAAGTTAATTATACTACTTCTCAAATAACTCCGTATTTTCTTACAGCTGTTTAATCTGTATATGTCATTGGATGTTAGTCACCTAGATGTTCTTAAAAAGCCACATTTCGAACTAAAAAGCAAACCTTGAATTAAAATCACTTGTAATTACTTTTACAAAGACTGCTAAAGAGGAATAAAATTGCTTCATATTTCCTCAAAACGATTTTTTATATTAATGATTGTAAGTGCTTGCTTTCACTGTTAGCTGCAACGTTTAATTGAAGGAAATTTTATAGCTGTGGGTAACAGCAATAAGGGTTTCTTTTGATTGTGAATTTTCGGTTTTCTCTGACTTCCACCACCTGTTTGAAAACCGTCGTTATTAACACAAATTTATTCATTGATATGATTAGGTATGAACTAGGCCATTCTTTGTTTTTAAAGAAGTTTTTAAATAAATGAGTCAAGCTCTTGCATACATAACCAGTTTTTATTACAGTGAATGTTGTGGCAATTAAAATAATAGTTTTTTTTTATTGAAGTATAAAATCTCTCCTTTACTGTACATAACCACGTTTTTAAACATGATTAATCCTTGATCCTGACATTCTTTAAGTGTGATTATATGCGTTTCAGTTTCTATACTAGCTGGGCTTTTAGTAGTAGTGGATGTGTGTCATTCCACGTTGATTTCATATAAAAAATCCAAAGAGGAGAAGGATAGTATATTTCGGGGTGTGGAGGGTTGGTGGCATTAGCGAAGTTCAGGAAACGATTGTTGACACCAAATGATGGCAGCTCGAAAGCAAAATTTCGTAATCTGGTTTTTGCAAAACAGAATTATAATGATGAAAGCGAACACCTCTAATTTCACTGGTTACTTTGTCCGGTGTTTTAAATACTGAGAGAATGAAGTTTGCGAAGTGTCAGCAATTAATATGAAAACCATTAAGTGATTTTACTTCATGACTCTGAGCACAGAATTGAAATAGACGTGTAATCTACGTAAATGACTTTACGCGTCATCTACATAAATGACTTTGAAGGTGATATGAAAAATTCGTGTCCAACAGGCTAGTTGTGTGATGACACATCATTTGTCTTTTGTGTCATGGTGGCAAAGTGCTATGTACGATTCACATTATTGCCTCTGTTGGATTAATATTTTTCATAAATAGTCTGTGATAAATTGAAACTGCGGTCTTGTGTTATGTAGTAAACAGAACTTCGCCACTACATACATACCTTTTTACAAGTTGTACCCAAAGAATTACTATGCAGGAAGCTTCTTCCAGTCAGTGTTGAAGGGTGCATTGAATCCATAACATTCCTTGTACTGTGGAGCACCTAGAAAAATACAACCAGTTGACTTTATTATTCTGTCTTCATGAATCGTCTTCATTTTTTTCTTATTCATGAGTTGATCTTTGTTTACGGTTTGAAAATATTCCCATTCTTAATCGTGTTTTAAGGGTATTTCCTTTTAAACCTTTTCCTTTACCATAACTGTTGATTGCAAAGTTGCATATTGTATGAAATACTGGTAGTAATTCCTAGATCCCGTAGCGTTTTGATAATTTCAACTCACTTTAATGTATCCATTTTATCATAACCGAATGTTGTCTGGCAGCGCCCTGGCGTCTCATAGCTTACTGGTTGTGCAAAGTGAGATTCCACATAATCTCTGAAGGTACTTCTCCTGTCTCTGTATCTTTTTGTTTCACCCTCCTCCATTTTTCCTTCCCCTCTTCGGTGTTCGCTAGACGTGGGTATTGGAGTATCTGCCCCGTCGAACTTCTCTGAGAAAAAGAATTGGAACTTTTATAGAACCTTTTATTTTGGTTTGATGTAAAGGCTAATTGGGAAGATTGATATTTATTATAGCCAGTTAAAATAACTTCCTTTTGCTTAGTTCCCCGTTGGGAGAGTGGGTTCCGTTCTCAGCTAGCACTCTGCTGGCCGCGAGTTCGAATCTCCGACCGACCAATGAAGAATAAGAGGAATTTATTTCTGATGATAGAAATTCATTTCTCGCTATAATGTGGTTCGGATTCCACAATAAGCTGTAGGTCCCGTTGCTAGGTAACCAATTGGTTCTTAGCCACGTATAATAAATCTAATCCTTCGAGCCAGCCCTAGGAGAGCTGTTAATCAGCTCAGTGGTCTGGTTAAACTAAGATATACTTAACTTTTTTTCGGTAGATTAGGGTTAGCTTACGTTTCTGACCCATCCCTAGTGCTTATCATATCAGTTCTGCATATTTAAGATTACTTTCGTTTGCTCTTCATATTGTCCAATAAACTTTAAGCTTTCCATTTCTTGATCTCTCGTTATTCAGAGGGAATATAAAAGTCCCACCTCCACTCTTCCCATTCCTTTCAATCACATGCCGGCTGCTGCGTTCTATACGTAATACCCTCTTATAAAATACGGCGTATGTTTTGTCGAGCATTTTTCAGCATACTGAAATATCTTCCTTCATTTTACAAAGTCCCACAGAAACACACACACACACACACAAAAACACACACAAACAATGGCATTGCTTTTTCATTTCACCAGTAAGACCATTGCATGAATGAGACCTTTTGTGTTCTGGGGACAATATGAAATGGCAAACTGCAGAGTGGCTCTGCATGCTATGATTCGGTCGCCGCAAGTTGAGGGAAGGCTTTTACAAAAATTATCCTTCGCCGTGACTCTTAGAATATTCATTTTTTTTATCTCACTGAAATTTTGACTTCCCAGTTTTCATTTCGTGGACTCTCTCTCTCTCTCTCTCTCTCTCTCTCTCTCTCTCTCTCTCTCTCTCTCTCTCTCTCTCTCTCTCCACGATATTTAAATCTCTCTTCAAAGAACTGCAAAGCATTGTTGCTTTATATATGTTCTCATTTTCGGATATTTTTATCTAAATAATTTTCGTAATTATAAACAAGGCAAATGTCCTACTGTTTCAAAATGCTGTAAAACAAATCTAAAACTAGAATCTATTTTGATCATGCGGGGATTGATAATATGTAAACTTTGAGGTCGTGGAAAGTACTCGCACAAGCTTAATATGAAAGCACTAATGACAGCCGTAGTCATTACTTAAATTTCATTGTTGTGTTGTATTGCAATATCTTTTTCTTGTCTGCAGTTTGTCGCGTAAAGATTATATTGTACTTATTTTGGCTAAAATTCTTACTTTGATTAAGATTTGGCGGAAAGCTGACGATAATTCTCTGTGAAGAGAAATTCTTCTGACTAAACACGGAATTGCTGTATTTAATCACTGGAAACATTTTCTTGTTCGCATACCAACTAATATGTTTTGTAGATGAAGTATTTCAGTTTTATGATATTCCAGTATTCAATGTGAGGTTAATACTTCGATATATGATTGATAAAGTTGTTAATCATTTTAGTAAACTCACTATTAGATACATTTTGTTGATGTGTAACAAAATCAATTTGCTCCTCGGAAAATAAAAGAATTAACTTACTTTTCTACGGTTAGGACTGTCAGAGTAAAGGTAATTGACGCAATCCGGTTCTCCTTAATGTCTCTTGATCAAAATTATTTATTTATCGTAGTTAATTAGCAAGTTCGAGTTAATCACCCTACTCATAAGGACATTTATATATTTTCTTCTTTTTCTTTTTGGAAACTTAAGTGTTCTGCCAAAAAAAAAAAACTGCATGGGACATATATTAACATAATGTTCAGAATAATCTGTGGATAGTTTCAAAATTTTAAGCGGCAGCTGTTGTTGTTGTATTTAGTTTAAGCTGGCATTTGGACAGCACGAGGTGTCGTATCAGCCTTTGTTAGAGCGTGTGACTCGAGAAATCTGAAGGAATCTGCCTCATTCATGAAAGAATTTCATCATCTTGGGGAATGTCTCTATTAAAAATGGCGACTCAGACATCACAAGCGATCTGAGATCCTAGCACGATTCTGCAAATGCAATACATCATTTGCATAGAACAGCCCTCGTCTCCTTCGCCCTCCTACTCTTATCCGGGGGTTTGTGGCTTTCCCAACGCGATCTTTAAAGGGGACGTTTTACTCTTTTGGTCCCGTACAAGGATGTGGACGGTCCTTTGCGTCTCCGTAAAGTTTTCGGTTTCTTTTGGTTATGTTTCCGCCTTCAGTGGTACATTCTCTCTCTCTCTCTCTCTCTCTCTCTCTCTCTCTCTCTCTGTCTCTCTCTCTCTCTCTCTCTCTCTCTCTCTCTCTCTATCTATATATATATATATATATATATATATATATATGTATATATATATATATATATATATATATATTATTTATATATGTGAATATATATATATATATATATATATATATATATATATATATATATATATATATATATATATATATATATATATATCCACCATACTCCACCATGCGTAAGAAAATTGATAGGGTGAGAAATTTGGGGACACGAAGGGGAAGTGGTGCGGTACTATGGAGAGAACAGGTGATGATAGGTTGGTTAGAGGAGGTATGCCCCAGGAGCTTAAGGAGAAACCGGTGAAAAAGACATATTAATGGTTGGACAGATTGGGTGAAAGAGGCATGGGAAAGGAGGAACAAGAATGAGCATAAAATAGGAATGAGTGGTGGTTCAACGTGAGGCTGATGAGCCTTTTGAATGGATATATGCACGAATCAGCAGTTAAAGTGAACAAGTAAAAACTGCGTCTAAGTTTCTTCAGCGCAGTCGAGTTTTCTGTACAGCTTACAATCAAGGCCACCGAAATTAGATCTATTTTTCGGTGGTCTCGGTATAATGCTGAATGAACCGCGGCCCATAAAACTCTCATCCAGCCGTGGTGGCCTGTGTTGTTGCATTGCCAGAAGCACGATTATGGCTAACTTTAACCTTAAATAAAATAACTACTGAGGGTAGAGGGCTGCAATTTGGTATGTTTGATGATTGGAGAGTGGATGATCAACGTACCAGTTTGCAGCCATCTAGTCTCAGTGGTCTTGAAGATCTGAGGGCGGACAGAAAAAAGTGTGGATGCGACAGACAAAGCCAGCACAATTGTTTTCCTTTCAGAAAATTAAAACGTGTCACAGACAACTAAGTTGTCTATTCTCTGGAGCCACCCACTCTTGGGGCAGTGACTTGAGGTTGATTATATATACTCATATATATATATATATATATATATATATATATATATATATATATATATATATATATATATATATATATATATATACATATGCATATATACATATCCATATTCATGTATATATATATATATATATATATATATATATATATATATATATATATATATATATATATATATATTATTGTTATGTGGGGCTTAGCTGATGAGTTTATTAATTAATTAATGTAATTTATGGGGCCCTGCTTCGCCAATGACACACATAACCTATCAATTAAAGCTAAAGTTAACCTCAAAGACAGACAATTAGTTAATTGAATTCAGTCACCAGCCGGGAAACAATGTATGGAATAATGGATTACTCTGCAACAAATGGATTACATCAAACCCCTTTACTTCGCAATTAGTCCCGACAAAGAAAGAATGTGCTGTAAGCGAAGAAAATAACATGAACAATTAGTCAGCGTCTGACATTGTCAATCCCCCCTTTATTCAAGTAAAAAAATATAACACAACGAGTGTCTATACTGGTAGATATCGTATGCAGTTTCGTATTGGTAAAGGCTATTTCTCTTCCGAACAATGGGATCGAGACACAAGGCTGCTGAAATTTACTTACTTAACTTTCCCATATTCCTGCTTACTGCACGGGAATAGTTTACGCAATTTCACTAGGCAATAGTGATTATTCATACAGTAGACCTCATAAAAGAAATATGATTATACCAGGTTCTCGTAGATGGTGGCGAAATGGTGAAAACAAAGGGAATGGATGAAATACAGTGGAAGAATACTAGCAGACAGTAGATACTTGTCAATCTTCAGACCTACTGTTAGGTGGTTTGCTTGCGCACTGCAACTGTCGATGCGGCTTCTTGAAATGAACAGGTATTTCGGTTCACTAGTAAACAAGACAGTAGAGGACAAAGAATAAAGTTGGTCTGAGCACAACGCATGCTCTTAGTCTCAAAGCTGAGCTCTCTCTGCGGGCGTCGGGTCAGGTCAGGGCAAAGCTGTAGCGTTGGGCTGTTTTTCCGACGTTCACAGGTAGCCCCGGGCATTCTGAAAAATTAACAGAAACATCGCCGAATGCATAGGACAAAGCAAAAGGAAGCTTAAGACCACCTTCAATAGAGGCGACTTGATAAAACCCTCCCCGTGGGTTAGGCCCAAAACTATCCCTGCTAAAGACGTTATTTTTTTTTTTTAAAAACAGCCTACCACATACCCTTAGCACCAACAGAGACACCTTCCTGTCTTTGTTAGAATGATATTCTTACTAAAATAATGCAGAGAGGGAACAACAGAATGTTATATATATATATATATATATATATATATATATATATATATATATATATATATATATATATATATATATATATATATATATATATATATATATATATATATATATATATATATATATACATATATATATATATAATATATATATATATATATATATATATATATATATATATATATATATATATATATATATATATACACACACACACTTACACACAATCAATCAGCAAACATCACACCCACGTTTTTATGTAATCCCGTATATCTTACATTTCTGAGGTATCTTGAAGTTTAAACAAAAATAGCAGAGAAATTCTTTTCTCCGGTTGTGGTTGTCCTTTGAAAGCTGGTATCCTGAGAGAAGCAAGAATTTTGGGGAAATTCGTAGTTTAAGTGATTTTTGCTACAGGATGATAAATAATTATATAACCGAAAAATTAAAATA
The DNA here is from genome assembly GCF_040412425.1 of Macrobrachium rosenbergii. Classification (NCBI taxonomy): domain Eukaryota; kingdom Metazoa; phylum Arthropoda; class Malacostraca; order Decapoda; family Palaemonidae; genus Macrobrachium; species Macrobrachium rosenbergii. The sequence goes on along the minus strand of NC_089749.1, from coordinate 33,588,896 downwards.
TAGTTACGAACCTTTTTCTTTCTTCTTTGTTTTATGTTCAGTCGAGATCGATTAGATTTATAGGTTCATAAAGTGGTCGAGATGATTAGGATATTCTCGACTCTTGAATGCTTCTCAAAAATAGAGGTAAAAACCGGTGCAGAATTTTCCCATTATTATATTAGAACTTTGACCATGCATTCAGCGATATTGCTATCCGTCGAGTTTCGTATCATTTCCGTCCTCATTCACAAGTAGCCAAGGTAGTTTTTTTGCAGCATAATTATGATCGACAGATTAGTGAAAGTTGTAATCGGAAACAATTCCGTGGGATAACGGGAATCAAATTGATTCTCTCATCACCAGAAAAGAAACCGAGTTCTGGGAAAGGAGGTTAAGGCAAAGGAATAGAGGGGCAAAGATGTGGTATGAGGCAGAGGGAAGGTGGATTGTTTGGAAGGAGGCGTTCGCTGAAAATATTGTAATGCTAATTGAGCGATTAATAAAATGCGTGTGAAGGTAGAGCCTCTCTAGCAAGCGTCATGGGAATGCCTGAAGATAATGTTTAGGTTAATAATCGTTATGACTGTTTTTCTGCTAAGTGTGCTTTTAAGGGAGTTGTTATTCCAGAGAAAGTTTAAAAACCAGATTGTTAACTCCTAAGTGATATAAGCAATATTCATCATGGTGGATATAGTCTTAGATATTATTTTGGTTCAGTTGTTTGCTGCAAAGAAACATCATCTTTGAAGATTCGGTTTGAGAATCGATGTGAGCAAAATGGTTCAAGGGCAAAATAGCTCTCTTAATGATAGGTCATTGGTCATTAGCACTGGAATCTAGCGGATATTCTTGTTTCTATGGAGAATTTGAGAACTGGTTTATTATTATGAGAATGTCTCACAGATTCTAGGGCAAAGCAGAATTGTTGCCGTTTAGCTGAGCAACCGTTTACTTACCTGCATGAATACAGAAAGGGTTAGCTTCTACGAACATGCATAATCGTATGCTCAGGTAAGCTCTTGGCTTTTTATAGAATCTGGCAAAAGGCTCTTTTGTTCAGATTTCTTACTTGCTGCTTTTGTTTTCTATTAGAACTTCGTCTAAAAATTCTGTGCTATTCTGTGCTTGTCATAATCAATAATGCTACATCAATATCTTTGGTTGTTCTCTACAGATCTCTTTGAACTCATGTTGCCCCCCAAAAATTCTTTTAATTCCTCATGCATTCTACGATATTGTGTTGATTTACCATTACGGAGTTTATTTTGTTTGGCCTCTCTCATGTTGTGCTTACTCTACACATTTTGAACATGCTCTTGATGTTTACATTTTCCTAAAAACTGTACCTACTCTACTCAGGATTCATCTTATCTGAAGATTTGGATACTGAAATGAAATACTTCGCAGATTTTTAGAAGGTAGTTATTTTTACCCTTGACACACTGTCCATTAGGGCTTGGATAATTTGTCACCTATGCTTGCGGTGAGTTTTCTTATTTGAGACACTGCCATCACAGTGGTCTGTTGAACGGAATGAAGGCAAGCCCTTCCATCATATTTTCAACAAAATTTTACGCGCAGCACTTACTGGCTTCTGTTTCTTCGAAATGTTCACCTTCCAGACCAATATAGATAGCACTTTGAATTTTAGTGTTAGGAGGTCGTGGACTGTATACCTTTACCTCTTCCTAAACCACAGAAAATGTGGCAGGCAATCGGGACAAACAGAGTTTATGGACGATTTATGTATTCCCGGCCGCAACAAAATTTTATATATCAGACATTATTCCTTGTTCCCATGGTTAATATTAGACCATGCTGGTTTTACTTCAGTGAAAGATATTGCTAGTTGACTAAAGGCAATTTAGATGACAACACAAGAAGAAGAGACTGTCAAAAACTAGGACATTGCAAGTACATCGTCCAGAGTGATATTATTTACGATATAAAAACATTGTTTTGGCAGCCATAAATACAAATAAAAGTTCATATTTGAAGAAAATGAATGACGTGAATAAGAAATATACTTTCAATATACTGAATCTGGAAAGTTTTCAATAATCTAACCTTCTCTCATACCCTAAACTTAACGTTAACTTTCAGTTGACAGATATTTCTTTTAAACCTTGTTTTTTACTTTGCAAACCCTGCCAGTCTCACCATACGAGAAAACCTCCTATGTCTTGTGTTCTTCAGGGATGATACAAAATTCATTGTTTTCCCCTAAATCTAAAGTGCAGCAGAATTACCAAAGGCCACGTACAAAATGTTTAACAATTGACAAACTTCCGTTTCTTTCATATAAGAGAAATAATAATGAATGAAAAGGAATTTCGTCTCGTGGTTGTAAAAAAAAAGAAAAAGAAAAAGAAAGGAAGAGCCAGCAAAGGTACAAATAAACTTCGGCCAAACACTCTGTTGTCTCGGTATAGAAAATAAACCTCGAATCTTTTATGAAAAGTTTATTCATTTATGAACGATGCCTCGTTTGTTTTCTCTCGTGATTCGAGCTCTTTCCAGATAAACTTTCCTTTGTTGGAAGTTTCAGATTCCTTCCTGTGTAATTCATATGTACTTTCCCAGACGTAGCTATAAGGGACTTTTTATTTTCTATTTGTTGACTTCTCTTATCCTTTTCTGCTCTTAATTCTTTATATTTTTAAGAGGTTACTGGAATTACTGGTAATTTTATTTTAAAAATTGGCTGATTTGAAAAGTTTTAAATCATTCTAGATCTTCTCGTAGATATGGCTTCTAGGAAAGGGCGAAATGCTAACTTATTCATTAAGCTTTCGAGGGATCCGACTCCCTTCCGCCTCAGAACACAACAGTTGTATTCTGAATAGGAAGGGAGATTGTCCCTTGAAAGCTTCAAAAATTTCATTTTCGTGCTTTGGGTTTTCCAGTCTTGGATGCACGAAAAATGCGCATTTTATTGTATGTATGTATGACGCAGATTTGTATAGATATTAATTTGGATTTCAGTGTCAGGAGTGTTGACTGTATACCATTTTATATGTATTTATATTTGTTTGAAAAGGTCTACTGAACTCTTGAAAGGCAATTTAAAAATCTTTCTTTAAATATACCATAGAAATGTTGTCTTTCTTGGGAAGTACAACTACCTAACCGAAAGAAATTAGACGTTAATATGACAAGATATGTTTGTACTTTGGGGTGCTATTCCTACCAGTGTTTTCTGCAGCTCAAACCATGCATGATGTAGATCTAATTTTCCCAACTAACGGAAAACCCCTTATTCTTTACTATCATCTGGGCCAGATTCGTTTCACCCTATACGTATTTCATTTTCATCGTCTCCTGACGAAATGCCGAGTGAGTAAAACCCCAGTTTCACGCTTGCTACGTGTCTCTGAATATCATTAACCCAGGTAAGGTCACTGCCCCTCACTTCCTGCGCCTTCGGTGCAAAAGAAAAGTGTGTAGGGGCTTTTCTGCAGGAGTACCACTACAGTCCATAGGTCATTTGGGGTTTGTGAATACCTACATTCAGAGAGAGAGAGAGAGAGAGAGAGAGAGAGAGAGCAAACCTTATGTCAGTGACCGAAGACTGTTCCAGTAGCTATGCGTATCCATTTTAGGTTGGCATCTGATTTCGTGTGTTAATTTAGATTTTGAAGATGAATTTATATTTGATTATTAATATCATTCGCCATATGAACCATTTTGGTCGTGCGGCTCCTTAGACTTCAGTGGCACGCCGTGCTAACCCTTTCTCTCCTCCGTCGTAGTTTCAGCGCAGTAACATCACAGCGGACAGCATGCCTGAGATGTTGAGATTCTATGTATAAACTTGACTTGGGACTTGTTGATTCATCATTCATGATTCAAGACGTACGCACTGTTATTTTACTGCAGTAAATTTGAAAGTCTTATTCCAAGAAAATAATATATGTATTGAAATGTTCCCTTTTGAGGAAGAAAATCATTAAGGCCGTTGACTTCAAGCCTATTGACTAATTAAAACTTTCGTGACTGGCTTTCCGAGTAATTTTCGTTCGGGGTTAGAGGATATAGTTTCCTGAGAGGAAAGCCGAGTAACAATGTGCTGGGAGGGCGGTTTTCAGTCATTGCAGAGGGGAAAAGAGAAAATGGTGTTCTTCAAGATGCACAAGAGTGAGCACCACTAAGATTAATCGTTAAGGATTAACGCTGTTAACTTGGCAAACGAAGATTAAATATCATACATTCTGGCTTACATAAGGTATATGTGAGGAATGGTTATGGAATTAGTAAATGTATTACTTCCTTACTCATTGCCAACTGTACCAAACTCCGAAGGTTAATTGTAAGATTCATCAGTCTGGATCCTTTTGACGGAGGTCAGGGCGTTCACCTAAAGTTTAACTCATCTATTTATTCCGAGCTTGAGACCAGCTTGGGACACCCATGGCAGAGTGAAATGAAAGAAAGACTTGTCATGCGATGAGAATGAAACGGTTTCAAGATGAAGGAAATCAAGACGCTGAGAAGTTCTTGTGCTAATTTTCTCTAAGAAAATTTAGCGTTCCTCTGAATATCATGCATATTGAAAAGTTATGTTAAAGTCGCTCATATATAATGTAGATTTTCATCAGTATTTTGTCTTTTCGTAAAAACTTGTAGCAATCGAGGTTCATAAGGAATAGTTTCTTTTCCCCTCTCCTTGCGCTTTTAAATTCAAGTAGTACAGCCTGTGTTTTGCTTCCGAAATGACTGACTTGTTGGAGCATTCCAAATCGAAGGGATACTGAACTTGTAGATCATATGTGCAGATATATTTGCCTTACATGATATCCTTTGTTTCTAGAATTCCTTGAAAAAGGAAAAAAAGAAAAAATTGTCTAAAGTAACAACGTTGCTGGAAACTTCAAACTTCCAATCGGCTTTATTTACCAGAGACAGAAACATTTAATTAGTAAAAAAAACTTTGTCCTCCCGGTGTAACGAGAAGGAAAACGGGAATGTTTGGTTAACGTCGACAAAGAGGCGAAGACAACAGGGATACTACATCTAGACAAGGGCCTTGTTTTCTTGACAGATGGAGGATTTCTGTCATTCTTTGGCATAGGTGTATGGACCAAATTATATTGAGGAAGACTGACGTTTGATAATTTTTCCCTAATCTGTATTTTTCAATGGATGTGACCATCATCACTAATTGCTTTAGTTTTAGAAGCCCACATATCGCTTTTTAGTACAATTTTTTTGTATTTTCTGAGGGACGAGTACTTAATGTAGTAATTTCATTTCCTACTTGCCAAGTATTCAAAAGAAAGCATTTCAACTCATAGTCATATTCTCCAGCTGCTTGAATGTTTTGTCTTCTTGTCCTTTCCTTGAAATTTTACCAAGTTCTTTTAACCTCAATATGTGGACCTGGATAAAATATACAGTATACCTGTTTCTGTTGACCTACATTCGTCGAGTCTTTGGTATCCTCAGGTGCTGGGCATACAAATTACATTGAGAATTTGTGCTGCTCATGATTAAATCAGATATAACTCGGTATATGCCCAATCAGAATATTACCAACGAGAAAACGTTTATGATAAAATATGGGCCAAATTATTTGTGCGAATTAAAACTTTAATTGCGAAGATTCGTTTGAAGTTAGCAGTATGGGGGTCATTGATGGAAGAGATGTTGGTCTAGTCAAATCAAAATTCATATTGAGAAGAGTGGTAAAAAAATTTGATTATAATTTTTCCTATAACTTGTTTTACATAACCTTTCCTTAAGAATATCCAAAGCTTAACATTACTTAAGAAGTCTAAGAACCATAGATCTGATTACTAGTCATGTTATGCCCAAATCAGAGATGATGAAATTTGATATGATCTACCTTTCATTTACTTACATAATGTACTGAAATCTACTAATCACAAATTATTCTTCCTCGGATAAGGAGGGCATGACCGAGACCATTTCATTGCTATTTACAATGGAAAATGTCTGTTTCTTCTTTAATTACTGCAACAGAAAGCATCGATTTCATCCGATTTAAAGAAAGCACAGGTAACATAATTGCTGTGTGTGTTAGACAAGTGATGACTCAGAAGAGGTCAGTTTTCGCCTCAGCTCCTTTGCCAGAGAGAGAGAGAGAGAGAGAGAGAGAGAGAGAGAGAGAGAGAGAGAGAGAGAGAGAGAGAGAGAGCAAAGAATAGAGAATATTGTACTTTGGAATGAACACTGGAAACTAATATGAATGGTTTCAATGTATTACTCGGACGGTTGCAGGAGTATAGAATAGCAAATGTATTTCCTTTGATTTTTCATCCATTGATTTTTCATCCATTGTAAACTCTGTACGTGACGAGCCTTGACGCAAAATCTGGCGTTTGTTCCATTTCACTCGAATTAGTTTTGACTGTCAGACTTTGGACGCTGAAAGTCAGCTGAAGCTCCTCAACTTCTTGAGTCGTGAAGTGTTTGGATTCTCTCTTATATGTCTGAAATAGTACAATTTCCGGAAGTGTGAGAATGGTTTGCTGTTTCTGTTTATCATTCTTTTCACATAGAAAAGCATAAATTACAGTTAAACTCTTCTGCGACCGTCTGATTTTTTGGGGTTGGGGGTGGGGGGGCGGTCCCGTGAGAGTTTGAGGAATAGCACAATGCGGTTTCTTCATTGTTGAAGACCACCGGTCAGACAAGATTTCTTAGCTTTGTGAGAGTCGTTTTTAGTTGATTTCTCTTCTTTGGGATTGATAACTTTACCAATAATACATTTGTCTGTCATTTAAGACTTATTTACATTAAAGTATGAGATACAAAACTTTTTATATTTGTTTTAAGTGCATTATGCAAGACATTTTTTGACATTAGAAATTTGCACTTCTGTAAACTTGTTTTCCCAAGATCACTAGGAGTTGAAACAAAAATATCAAGTGTATTTTCAAGCATTCGTTATTTTTTGAGTGTCGTCACATATTCTCAAAGAGCAAATTACAGCACTTCAGTTTTCGTAGGACCCGCTATGATTTACAAGTGACTCAGTGATATATTGGCAGCTTTAGTGTTACTATTTTGTACTCAATATGTTATGGTATAGTACAAAAATGCTCCTTTGTTGCAGTGGAATTTCTACATTAGATTCTTTTGTCGATTCCAGATGGCACTATTTTCTCCTTGAACTCAATAATACATATCTATTGCACATGCATGCTTACATGAAATATTCTATACTGCATTGCTTGATTTAGCTTTTACATTTCTATTATTCATTTGTTCTCACTGGAGCCGGCAGATTTGGGTTTGGCAATGAAATTATACATACGTACATACATACATACGAGTACTTACATACACACACACACACATATACATATGTGTATATGTATGTATATATTATATATATATATATATATATATATATATATATATATATATATATATATATATATATATATATATATATATATATATATATATATATATATATACACCATAACGAAGATTTGCTATGTTTTGTCTGTACTTAGTAGAATAAATTCACATACATATGCTAGGGTAAAAGTACAGCACATGAGCTTAGCTGCACTTTAAAATCTGTAGATTTTTCACTTCTTTTGAAACAAATGGATCAAAAGTAAGTCGCTATCATGAGCAAAAACTCCACTCAATGTTATTTTGTGCATATCTCCAACATTTCTTATGCTGTTCATTTCTCTTCTCCAGTGATTTACCACTCTGATAGACGCAGACTTTGTGACTTGAATTACATGGGATTTGATATACATATGCTCTGGTATTGTCAGCTTTGTTTTTTATCAATGCTTATTGTTAATGTAATACTGTCATTAAATGCCAAATTAACTTAGTGTAAGCTATCAGGATAGTTTAATTTCTTGCCTACGTTCCAAAAAATATCTACATCATCATTAATATATTCGAGACAACAGTACAAAAACAACGAATGTCTGGGAAGAAAATCCGGACTCTTTGTTGCCCGATTCCCGTGTCGAAGGGCGTTGTTCCCTGGCCCCGGACGAAATTTATGCCTTTCGGTTCCTTTTTTAGGATATTAATTTTCCTAGATTCATTTCCTGTTATGTTGACTCTTGTTCACCTTGGGTTCTTTTCCAGTTTGGTTCACTTCCCATGAAGTTTATCTACCACCGGGTTTATTTCCCTTAAGATAATTTCCATTTAGGTTAATTTCTCATTAAGTTCTGTCTGATTTCTTTTCCAGTGATATTTTTTTTATTTTATTTTCTACCAGGTTCAAATGAAGATAATGCTTATGAACTCAAACACAAAAGCAATCTCAAGAACACACTCTTCCACAGTATAACGTATGTTATGTCTAATATAATTTCTTTTTTATTACAGCTTTGGTTGTAATCTTTTAATCTTGAAATTATGGTTTTGGGAGAGAGAGAGAGAGAGAGAGAGAGAGAGAGAGAGAGAGAGAGAGAGAGAGAGAGAGAGATGTTAACTATGTTAGAACACTAATTCTTATTTAGGTAATATTCATGCGGACATACAACATTCACAGATCCACCAAGACATTCAGTGGTAAATTAATGTTCTTGTAGCAATGACTAATTCTACTTCATTTGGGCAATAAACACATAGTATGGAAAGAACGCTACCAGCATGTCATTGGATACGAAGTATTTAAACTGCAGGATTCGCCTATATTTTGCAATGGATAAGGTTTACGTGGTAACTAATCATTCACTGTGAGCCAATATCTGCCAAATGCCAGTCTTCTCGAGATGTTATCACAGTGAATATTTCTTTCAAGTTTCATCCAATTCTGTTCAGTCATTCTTAAGACATCGTATTAACACACACACACACACACACACACACACACGGGCGCGGATGGAAACAGGCTCCTCCAAGTACGATGTTTGTTTAATAAACAACCATTCCATGTTTTATCACATACCCTGAATACTTTCCATCATGTGGAACATATAGTTTTTTTTGTATTAAAGAAAGGTAACAGTGAGGCTGAAGTCTCAAGTTCTTCAGCTTAAAAAACAAGAACGAAAACTTTTTAATGTCTAGAATTATTACAGTTGTTAGGAAAACTTCTAGTTTGGGAAACTCCATTGTAGAATAAAATTACCGGGCAATAAGTTTCCAGACAGCCATTGAGTCATGTCTGGACCAGTTTCAGAACATTTGGTCACATTTGGAGCTCAGTGAAGAGTAGAATTTATCGTGAAATATTACCATGAGGAAACTGCTGAGATTTTTATTTTTCTCTCTCTCTCTCTCTTCTCTCTCACTCTCTCTCTGCCACCTTTGTGAGTGATGTCCAACTTTTCCTGACGCTTTTCTTTTATTCTTTTTCGGTCTTGGAATCAAAATGAATCTGTCTTGTGGGAAAATAATATTGTCCTACCAAAGAAATTTCGGATTTTTGTCTGGGTGTCGTCGTTGTTTGACCTATTGCAATGTGACATTTTACCCGTATTTACGAACAGAAGTTTTCTTCCTCTTTTTTTTATTTCCAGATCTGTCCACATTAAGAACTGAGACTTTCATTGGAGATTTTCTTTCATGTCTCTTCCAGACGACTTTTATTCCAGGAGGCCAGCCAATTATTTGACAGGCCTTCAGAATGTTTAGTCTTCAAATGACCCGTTGCATATGCTGAAACAGCCTTTAATCAATTTTTTTGCCGCTTTTAATTTCCTAGTCTTACGTAGGAAGTTCTGTTTTTAAAGTGCTTAGATTTTGGTAATAAAGTTGAACTAGTTTTGAAAGCTCTCTATAAAGTTTTCATTCAGTATAATTTGGACAAGAAGATCGTTGTCGTTATTCTTTATGTAATGCTATATAGTCCAGACCCTGGTCATTAAGCCCGTATATATTTCAAGGTCCCCTAATTTTGACTTCAGATATTGAAAATATATTGGTTACGGGTTAAATAAAATAACAGGTGCTTTTTCCAAAACTGGGGCGAATGGCTGCTAGGGGAGAAATCCAAGATGGCGGCCGGAAATGGGATATGCTGTATACTAAATTTGGCACCTACTACCGTTCACAGCAGAACACTTTGATATGCCTGTTTTTACTCATTTCTGCACAAGGAATAGATTTCTTAAGTAATTTTCTCAGCAGAAGTTACAGATATATGAATATTTTGGCAACACTGATCTCAAGCACACGTCGGGTATATAATGGATATTTACGTGTTTAGAGGTTGGAGTTACCAACTTAAATATTTGCTCTTGTAGTAAATGGATTTAATCATGCAAACACAAAGTTTATCTGTGCTTTATGATACTATATTTTGTTTCTTTATCACTGGGAAACTTTACAGTAAGTCTCCGATATATTCTCAACAAGAACGCCAACAAGGGATACTGTTGACGAAAAATACCTCAAATGAATTTAATGCTTTCAAATGCATTATATGCCAGAAGCATGACAAAAAAAAAAAAACTAACATCCATCCAAGGCTGGGATATAAGAAATGAGATTGTTACTAAAAGACTGAAAAGAGCGGAGGAGGGAGCTTTATCTTATGTTTATCACAACAACAACAAATGTTTCAAGAGGTACACACACACAGATTAAGAAATTAAACAAACAGAAGATGATGTAAAAACTTTAACCAGTGATGCAGAAACTTCATGTGAAGCTGAAAATGAAACATCTTCTAGCATGTTACATCGCAGTGATGTTAGTCCAAGGGAAAAACCCAGTCAGAAGAAAGACCCTAAACTAATCAAGTGTACTGTATGTGGTAGTGAAAGGGTTAAAGTTAAACAAGTAATTTTGAGAGACAAGTTTCGAATTAGTGCAAAATGTAGCTGAAACATTTTTTATCGCTACTAGACATTTCAAAAATGAAGTGTATTGTAGGGCTGCTGAGTTAAATTGTATAAATGACATTTTTGATGTAGATATTTATTGCCACAAGGTCTGTCTTAGATGCTACATTAGAAGATATGAACTAGAGACACAATGCTGCAGTAGTTCTCTCGATGAAACTTCAAATCTATTACTTTAGTTAAACAAGATTTTCTTGTAAAAACATTAGAATACATCGACCCTCTCTTACATCGTGGGTATGGCTTCATTGCTTCAGACATACAAATGAGTATGTGTGATGTAGATGACACACTAGATTTTCAGATATATAATTGAGATGTTAGAAAACTTCTTGTTGATCATTATGGTGAGAAAATTCAATTTGCTCCCAATCCTTGAAAAAGTGATTCCAAGCTGTTTTCCTCTTCGCACATTACTGCTGCAGATCTAGCTGCAAAGGTTAAGAATCTTGACGTGCTCAAACAAATTGGGGATTCCTTAAACAAAAGTGCAAGACAGGTTGATCACGAACTTGATGATAAGATTTGTGATTCAAATGAGCTTAAAAATGCATGGAGAAACATCCCAGTACCTGATGGTTGGTTGACATTTTATGCAGCATTATACGACATATCCAAATCACTCTTGGCAAAGACTGAAACAATGAAAATTGTATCTGAGGAAGAGGATGTAGAATGTGATTATGAAAGTAATGCTCAAATGTTTGGTGACCAAGAAGAAGAATATTTTCTCAATAATAGGCAAGCACAAATCAACTGTCACTTTCAGATTGCTTACAACTCTGTACACCATGGTCACAGGAAAACATCCTTACAGAATGGATTATCACAACATTGGTCACAGGTGTACTAAAAACATGTAAGACTTTCTAGAAACAGACTGGTCATCAGGAGGATGGGCTAGTGATCTACCAATTGAACAACCAGGAGGAGGCTGATTGCCGTACCACTCCTCATGTACAATGGGCAGCTAAACAGGGATGTAAAAGAGCCAGTGATACTGATACTGTTGTTGTACTGTTGCGGTACATCATTGTGTTTAAAGATAGTGGATTACTGGGGCTCTGGGTTCAGTTTGGAGCTGGCAAAAATCGAAGAATTGTTCCACTTCACACCCTTCACCCAAAACTAGGAGATAAAACCTGTCGAGTTCTAATTAAAGTACATATATTGACAGGAAATGACGCTCTCAGCAAAGTCGGGACAAAGCACTCTGATATAGTTATCCAGCCACTACCAGACCTATCTGGATTTGAATAATCAGCCATCCTTGCTTAGAAAGAACTTTATCTCACTGAGCAATATCTTGTGCGTGTGTGGGCTGGGACCAGAAGGAAATGAACATCCACTTCATTTGATCAGCTGAGAGTAGAGCTGCATCAAAATTCTGTGATGGACCTGAATGAATTGCCACCAGCATCAAGTGTTATACGGGGGCATTAGAAAAGGGCCTTTTATGAGATACGAAATGCACTCACCTTGTGTGATGAGGCACCTTGTGCTCTCGAACCATGCAACTATTGTTGGAGGAATCAAGATGGAATTCTTCTTCCCCAGAATTGTTTGAAACCACCCCCTGACAATATATGTACATTGTTTGGATGGGTGGGCCATGCACTTCAATGTGCTGTTCATGCAAACACGCCGCAGTAGTGTTTGAGTTACTATAACAAAAATGTCTCTCAAACTAACTGCTTGAACATATGAAACACTCACTTTCATAAATTTCTTATCAGTCTCAATTGAAGGAATGTTCCCATGTTGCATGAGTCCATGATTTTGATGTATTGATGGCTCAATGGGGATATATTGCGATGCACATTATCATTTTACTTATGGAAAGTTGTCTGGTGGGATTGCTTCTTTAGTTATGGAATTATTCAATACAGATGCAAAATACATATATTTATTATGAGTTTTCTTTTAATTACCAGGTAATTTAGCGTATAATATAAAAAAATAGTTTTGAAAATCATTTGTATCTGTCAAAACGAGTCAGAATACACATGACACTTCATTTCATCCATATGTGCTGGTCTGAATTAAAGTTAATATATAATATCCCATTTCCGGCCGCCATCTTGGATTATTGGCCCTAGTGGCCATTTGCCCCAGTGTTTTTTTAACCTTAACCAATATATTTTCAGTATCTGAAGTCGAAATTAGGGGACCCTGAAATGTATATGGGCTTAATGGCGAGGGCCAGGAGTAATAAGGGGATTTGGAACTGGTTCTATTCAGCGAACTTATTGTAATTGCCTTTTATCATATTTCTTGACATTTCTGGTACTAGTTACAATAGACACTGTATTCTAATGTCATTGATGTGGGTTGTGTGAAGGGCAGTAGGTGGATGCTTGCTGCTGTGGCGTTGTCGCTGGATGGGCTGGTGCTGGCAGGTGTCGGTCATCTTTTGGGGTCACCAGTGTAGAGGCAGGGAATTGAGTGATATACAGACTGGGTAAATACTAATTTATTAATCTGTTGTTGTTGTTTTAGATTAAGCTGCTCATAGAGCAGCCCATAAGTCATTTTTTGATGAGCAGGTGAATTAAGGATATGTACATGAATTCTTTTATTATGAATTATGGATATGCTAGTGAAATGGTGTGAAATGAAATGTTAACAGGCGAGGTTACAAACCTCTTTGAGCCCTAAGGCACCCATCAGTAGGAGAGAAAGAACAATAGTAGCGAGTCCTGGCAAGTGGTAGATAGCCAGTAAGGAAAGACGAAATATTTATTGTAGGAGAAATATCGGAAACAATAGAAAATCTGCGGAGTTTTAATACCGTTTTTTACTTACTTTGAGCGAGAGAAAAGGAAGTAGTATCGATTATTTAGGGCTAGGGATCAATGGAGGAATACGAAAGAATTCCAAGTTCTAGAAGCGGTAGTTAGAGAGATAGGGGAAAAATTCGGTCGTTAGACGTGAGGCAGCCGGAAAAGGGGAAAGGAAAGGTTTTAGTGGAAGAAACAGGACAATTATCAGTCAAAATTATTAAAATATCGATGTACTTGGAGAGCTCCTCAGAGATGGAAAGACCATGTTGGTTGCAAGTTTCTCTGATCACACTGCTCCCAAATTTATCCATGTTGTATCTCCAGCAGGCGGTACACGTGTGGCTAAACAATGATGTCATGGGGATCTCAATGAGTGATTGCCATGTTAGGCTCTTGATCTGCTGGTTGAAGAGGCGACCTTGAGGCTTGAGGGTTCAGGATCCGGGTTGGGAATAGGTTGAGGAAGAAGTGAGGAGGCTTGAGGTTTAGGGTTTGGTGTGGGTTGAGGGGAGTGGTTGAGGGTGCTGGCTGCTCAGTCTGAGTCCCTTTCTTGTGACACAAAACAGGCGCTGCTTCCACCACTTGTTTGGTTGTTTTGACTAGTTGCTCTGTGGGTGTCATTGGTCTGGGTGCCGATGCTGGTGTAGGAGTTGGTCTTGCTTGATTGTTTCTTCCTTTCAGCTGTGCAATGCAGGAAAGTCGGGCACTGCATCTTTTAAACCACGCATGATGGCGTTCAGAACAGTTGGGGCACTTTGGTGTTGTAGGTTACCCTTTTTTTAATTTGTCCAGACATAACTTTGTCTCGTGTTTCTTGCTACAGATGGCGCAGATTGCAGGACCCCTGCAGCGGTCCTGGTCATGACCATAACATTGGCATCTGTAGCACCTGAGAGGCTCTGGCGTGTATTCCTCTGTGGTGAAGTATCCCCATATCCTAAGCCATACTTGACTTGGGACTGGTCCTCTGAAGGTGGTAAGGATCTTCCATGAAGGTGCTTTGTGTTTGGTTAAACACCTCTCGACGTTCACAATATGAGGGAGCTCCAGAAGAGGGTCCAGTGGGAGCTCTGTTGGTTAGTTGCAGATAACAGTCTTATTTAATTTCTCATTGGGATTTAGTAGCTGGAATTCCGTGCTGGCCTTCGGAAGGTCAACTACAGCTTGGTCTCTTGAAGTAACTGAATTCTCCTCAGTGATTTGGCCGTGCAGAGATATTTATGCCAGGTTTGTTCTTTTGAAAAGCCACTACTGCAGCATATGAGGTCCATCCTTCAGCAGGAAGTGCTCAAAACTTCAGCAATGGAGGGTACTCATTAGCATCGGAGACTGCAGGAGGGAGGGGTAACAGTTGAGGGGAGGGGGTGAGAAAGGGGAGGAGGAGGAGGACGAGGTTCCAAGGACGTCGGAGGACAAGGAGAGGTTTGCAAGAAAGAGGAGGAGGAGGAGGTGGAGGGCAAAGGAGAAGGTGGGTGGGTTGGTTGTTCAAGTGTTGCCTGGTTGCTACCAGATCTCTTCTTCGAAGCTGGAGGGCGAGCTTCGTCCATAAAGTAACCAGAAGGCAGCAGTCGTTTCTTCCTATGTCGAGTCATGGTATCTTCTTTCTTACGGCGACAGACAGTTCCAACCATCGAGGATAATCCAAAAACAGCTGCTAATGGCGAGTGATAAAGCCATGAAACTGCCGAAACAGTGTAGGGATTACACTAACCGCGGGTGGGGGAGGGGGGTGGCGGTCTTATTACATAAAACCGTTTTATTAATCAAAACTCAAACATGTCATTAACATCCGCAAGTGGAAAAGTAAGATCTAAACTGAGAACAAGAAGGGCATACGTCTGGGAGACAGTGGGCTTTCTCACACATGAAAAGATTTAACTATTTCCTTGTATATGCCATGGAAGGCAATATTATACATATTGTTGGAAAGCTGAAATGTCTTTACATTTGTACATAGTTGCATTTTTATGCACAGGTGACTGCGTCTGTCAAGAATACAGTTTGTCCCTGGCCTGTGTTTCTGTTGACCGCGTGTCAGAGGTCGGGCCTCGTGGTCGGTCTTGGTTTGACGTTTCTGGTGGCTTCTGCCTGGAGGGCCCTAGCCGGGGAGCCTACAATCAGTGCAACTTGTTTTAGGTCATTTGTCCTTTCTTTACTAGATTATTGTTCTCTGGTGTGGATGTCTGCTTCTGCAAGAGATTTATCTCTTTTTAGATAGAGTGGTTCGTGGTGGTAGGTTTCTGTTTCCTGTATTTGCAGTTATGACTTGGACCCTCGACGGATGGTCTCTTGTTTGTCAATTTTTCATAATTGTATCTTAATAGAGATGTTTCACATTCTCAATTGATCCCTGATCCTCTTTTCCAGCTGCCGAGAACAACCAGATTTGCTGAACAGCATCACCAGTATGCAGAAAATGTGCCTCATTGCAGAACTTCTCAGTTCCAGAGGTCCTTGATTCCTCACACCGTCGGACTGTGGAACAGCCTCCCAGAGGATATCGTGTAATTGGAACTTCAAAAGTTCAAGAGAAGATGCAATATATTACTACCCCAATACTATTCTCCTTGCATTTTAATACATTTTTGTCTATTTACTGATTTATTTTTTCTTTTTAATAAGCGAATCTCTTTCTATATTTCCCTTTACCTCCTCTTACTTTTTCCTAATGAGCACCATATTCTTTGGAAGCTTGAATTTCAAGTCAATGGCCCCTGTAGGTTGTTCCACATGAACAGGGTTCATCTTCTGAATAATAATAATATTAATAATTGGAGATCTATCCACTTGATTGTGGTGTTTATTGTTTAGGGTTACTGATATTGCGGGAATGATCAGAGTATGGAATTAATTCTCTGACAGCAAGCTTTTAGTGTTCATTTGCAGAAAAGAGGTTTTATTCAGCTGTTTTTCTATTATCTCTTCTACGATCGCACACTTCTATTTCCTCTGGCATTTTGAGGTGTGTCAAGGTTATTTTCAAGTCTGTTGTTTCTTAAAGTGTTACTTTTGCCTACGGTTCTTTTCCCTTTCTTGATACTTGAACCATATTAGTTTTGTTCAATAATATAATTGACTGAGCTTAGACTGGATATCTTGTCTAATGGTAATGGCTTTCGGTTTTCGTTGCACCTCTTAGACATAGTTTGGTTATTATTTATTAAATCTAATATTCGCCATAGCTAAATTATGTATAGTAACTGTATTAAAAAATGTAAGATACAAAACGGGTTCTCGTCTTCATTTAACGTTAATCCCGTTCAGACGTTAGTACGTTTTGAACAATATTGGTGCAAGTGCATGCGTGGTTGGCATTTCTGTTTCATCGAGTTAGTGTCATGAGGCGATTTCAGACAAGTAAAACGCAGTAAATGAAAATTCCGCATTTACCCTGGTTTTCTCGTATTAAGAAAAAATTCAAGATTGAAATTCATCAGAAGCAGTGTGGCACCTTAGTTGACATTGCCACTTCCGTGGTAGATGACGAAAAGTTTTTTTTTTGAGTATTTTCTTTTACACTGGGAAGAAGAGGCCTTCCTAGGTGAGATTAAGTTAGGTTAGGATGTGTAAGTCGACTTAAATGTGGACGTCTAGTATCTATCCCCAGTTAATGGTCAGGCTAAATATGCTTTTTTTTTTTGTTAATGAATTTATTTCTCCAACTATTGGCCTATGTCTTAAGAGTATTTTAGCATCACTGCTGGCATTATCACCCGGTTTTTTTTTTCACCAGTTCCAGACCCAAGTTATTTTTATGGTTACTTGACGCTGTGAGGTGTAGGCTGCGGGAATGGAAAAACACAAACTAATGTTTATTCTAAACATGAATGGAAAAACACTAATCACTAAACAAGCAGTCGGAAAAAGTATGCTTCATGGCTAAAACGAAAATTAATTTAACGAATAATTACTCTTCTAAGTTCAATGATCATGCAGCACTGGCCATTTGTCACATGGTAATGCGTATTACTATTTTTATTAGGAAAACCTTCCCCATGTTGTGAGACAGACAGACAGACAGACAGACAGACAGACAGACAGAGACAGACAGACAGACAGACAGACAGACAGACAGACAGACACTGGGGAAGATGAGGTAATTCAAGTCTTACCATCTGTAATGCAGACTGATTTTTCTTTTGTTGCATATCTACGATTATATTTTGGTCCACCTTAATTTACATCGTAATTGTATTGGTCTGAAATACGGAGTTTAAACATGTTTTTAATTAATAGCAAACTCGTGCTGAAAACAATTTGAGTTTAATGGAGAATGTTAAGACCACTTTGTTGTGAGTTAGGAGTAAAACACAAATATACAGAAATTTTGGAAAAGAAAATAATCTGTAAGAGCCCGTGCTTTTAGTTTCTTGAGTGTCCTCGCTTTTTGCCGAAGGAGAGGAAGTCAAACCCATGATGCCGAAAGCAAGGTCTTTTGCCCTTGGCCGAAAGGACATAAAGCCGAATGGACAAGAGGTCGAAATCCATAACGTCGAACGGATATGTAATTTAAAGTTTATTATGCTGAAAAGGACATAAAACTGGAAGGAAGTGAAACACGTATATACAGGTAAAAATAACGCAACTTTCAATGGGTTTCTCTATTGGATTTACATAAATAAAGTTATCAGACGTTTATTTTAAAAAAAATTTGCATTTGACAGACTAAAATGTAAAAAATACATAAATAAAGCAATGTTTTAATATATATTTTTTTATTGGATTTACAATGTAATACAGGTAATAATAAAGTTATTAGAAGATTATTTAAAAGTTGTTAGCTAAAGCTTGCAGAAACTTTAACCCTTCTTCTTTATTATAAGAATTGCAAATAGTTTTTATTCTGTCGTTAATGGTATCGTATTTCTTGTTAGACCATGGTATGTCAATCCCTAGATGCCTGCTCCATTAAAATTTCATTGGATGCCGCTCATTTCTAATAACTTTTTGTAGTTTGGTGATTGTAGGACGAATCACATTGAGTCTCTTTTCAAAAGCCTGATATCAACCTTCGAGAGAATTGTTTGTTCTCGGCAAATTATCATGAACTCGAGTGTGGACAGACCATAAATCAACGCCAAAAATGGGACTCCTTCGACGCCTTCACTGGGTTATTCCCAACCACGCACTGTCAAAATATACTAGAAAATCTTGTGATAAGTTATCAGTTTCAGCAGTTATGGAATTCACTAATTGGTCAAATAACTCATGCACATCTGTGGGAAGGACAAAGACAAGTGCTTGTAACTGCTCAATGAAAAGGGCATTGTCTGGTTCAACGTGCCATTGTAGCAGTTCACAAGACTGGATATTTAGCCATAAACATTGGCCAAAATGAAAGAATCAACCTCTCATTGATGTATTAGGAAAGCTTTTTTTAATGTTATTTATTGTTGGCCGTTCAAGGTCTATTGTTATTGAATCTGGATCCTGAACGCCTTTGTTTTTCAAAAAATCAAACTTTCTTCATACGTTTTCTCTTCTTTGTTATTTGCAGTTCAGTATACTAATGGCAAGGGTTTGCTCTCAAAATATATACAGCTGTTTTCCGAGAAGAGCAGAGTCACATGTGCCATGTCTTTTTACTAGATAGTAATTTCAAATTCTTTTCTGTTAAAATATGGTAACAGCGGTAAAAAGTTTCATAGAGCTGAAAAGTTTTCTCCATTTGGTGTTTTGTTCAGTGTCTTCACTCTCGGTAACATTTCTTGTTTGCCTCACCATCCGTCCAAGCTTCTCTCTCTGAGGCAGAGAACCAGCAATGTTTAAAGGCAATTCTTCCGTGACATTCTTAGTTATACTGCTTGTCACCTCTTCTATCTGTTCGGCTCTAGTTTCATAGTATCCAAAGGTTTTAAAACACTATTTTGAGCATCATCCGGAGGATGTGAATGATTTGAAGCATTGCCTTGTTCGGTATCATTTATGGTTCTAATTCTTGAACTACACACTTTTCGTTTCTCACACCTCCAGTATGTGGTTTCCTTAACTTTTTTTTATCAATAAATTATGTGTATCCATTAAGAAGGAGCTTTTTGCCACCATGCGCTGAATTCCATGGGTAAAATGTTTTTCGTACATGTTTGAAAATTTTTTGTTTTGAGAAACATCTAACTAAGTGGTGAATTGGTAGCTTGTCAAGAGCTAACTACTTCAGTAAAGCTTAAGTGCCAGATTGGTGAATTGGTCTTTAAACTTCGTGTTTTTTTTTTCTTTATTTTTGTCTGTTCGGTTTTATGTCCGTTTGGCTTTGTGTCTGTTCGGCTTTGTGTCCTTTTGGCGTCATGATTTCGATTTCCTGTCCTTCGGCAAAAGTGCATTGGGCATCCCATCCGAGCTCGTGGCTCACCTTCAGCGTGGTTGTTATTGATCCATCGCTTCACCCGTTGACTGGGAGCTTCAAAAGAAGATATGCTGACAAGTTGCATTTTTCAAATTGAAACCTCAGTGTTGTCGGTTGACTGAAGGTTTTCTTCCAGTGATCAAAACAGAGTCTATTTATGTGGATTCTTTAAAAGTACAATTTATGAGATTATTATTAATATTTATTGTATAATTTCTCCTAGCAACATTTCTGTGATGTATTTTCGACAAGAGATGAAATATTTAATTTCTGTGATGTTCGAGAACCTTGGCTTAATGTAGGTTAATTTCATAGCTTTGAAGAAATAATTGTTCATTAAGGTGTTAATGCAACTTTGCAAGTTTTATTTATATTTAAAAACAGTCAATGCGGTTTTCAGAACCACGTAACTTCCAGCCATGTGGTAACGTAGTGCATATGCCAGAATCATATATAGAGCTGGATATATATATATATATATATATATATATATATATATATATATATATATATATATATATATATATATATATGTATATATGTATATAAGGTGACGACGATAAAAAAATATCGTAATTTATCGAACCGACTATAAAGGGTGATTTGAAGAAGAGAAAAGGCGATCACCAACATAATTAAGAGAAGAATAATGCCCAAAGCCCCCTCGACCGGGTTAACTTACGCGTCCACTGCAAACTTATTTTGACCGATTCTCTCACAATTAGGAACAATACTACTGTAGCCTGAACCCAAAGAAGGAAGACGGTACCAACGTCGTTTAGTTTTACCTGTCCAGAGAGGATGTGCCAATTCTGCGGGAAAAATGTACGTTGAATACCCTAAAATAATGGAGCCATTCACTAACACTATGTAGCCCATCACAACCGCAAACTCATGACGCAAGTACTAGTTGAGAAAACAGGCATCATCTGCACAGAGCATAATCACCATCGACTAATTTTAGCGGGATCTGTTTGCATTTTATTGTAAAAACCAACACAGAACCGGCAACTGGAAGCGGAGAGATCCCTCCCATCTTGCAGACGCCATACATCATACAACAACGCCCACAAAGGAAATATCCCGAACAACAGCAACAATACCTTTCAACCAACCCCCCCACCCTCCCTCCACCCTATACCACCTTTCCCCGTAATCTGCATCCCCGCACTCCTATTTTTGTTTGTTGACACAGCAACAAGAGCACTTGGTTTTTGTTTTTATTCTTTACACAAACAAAATTCTTTTATTGTAAATTTTATTGCACTGTTACATTTTGCACCCACAAATCAATTTAAACTGCATTGTTGTATTTATACCTAACGTAAAATACTTTATTGTAGTATTTTTGTTTTTGGACGTTACATATCCGTCCGCACCATGTAATATATTTACATACATACATACATACATACATACATACATACATACATGCATATATATATATACATATATATATATATATATATATATATATATATATATATATATATATATATATAGAGAGAGAGAGAGAGAGAGAGAGAGAGAGAGAGAGAGAGAGAGGGGGGGCCACGGCAAGTCTCACGTCCTCAGTCGTCTCAGGCAGAAAGACGAGGTGTTTTCAGTTCAACGGAATTTGTTTTAGCGTTCGCTGAGGAAAGCCCTCTGTCAGACCATTCCCACGAGTTACGATCGACTTGAAGGAAAACATACCGAAATAAGGGTTGTGAATCAATTTAATAAATTTTCTTTTACTTAGTGTTTTCATCGTACCATGCATTAAGCCATTGGCCACTGGCACTAACGAAGTTACTGATCACCACATGCTGTGCGACGGTCTGAAAGCCGAGTAGCCGAATCTTAGTAAAATTAAAGAGCCACCTGGAATTAGTCGTATGTTAATTGGATCGAAATTAAAAACAACTTGATTAGTTGATTATATATAAGTAAATTTCGTAAGAAGTCTCTCTCTCTCTCTCTCTCTCTCTCTCTCTCTCTCTCTCTCTCTCTCTGGGTCAATATGCGCTACCATTCAACTAGTCTGACCTTTTGGATATCAAGAGAAGCAACATACCTTGAAAACTATGAATTATTCATTATACATCCTCCTAATCGTGGTCCAACTTTTAAGCATTGCTCTATCTATGTGTCTATCTATCTATCTATCTATTATTTTGAAAAATCACAGATGACTAAGAAGAAATATGGAAAGAATTAATATTGGCATGAGGTTATTCAACTCACACTTCCACTTAAGAAAGATGTGTGGTCTAATCAGTTCTTGACAATATATTGTATTCCTTTCGATTTGTTTGGTATAATACGAGATACTCAGCAACTGTGTGTAGGAATGAATAAGTACTTGGGGTATGAAAAGAATGCCATGCGTTGTCTTTCGTAAGTTTGTAGGGTCCCACGTGGACCTACGCAGTCGTCCATCTTAAGCCCTGTACAAACTATGCATCATGTATCAGCCACGTGGATGCAGTAGTGGTGTTGAAGAAAATTACTAGCGGCCAAACTGTACTGCAACACTGCTCACTTGTTCTCCAGCCAGATTTGACAGTAAAGCGTCACATGTTCGAGAAGAGAAAGTTGTAAGGGATGTACAGAGTGCGATTAATGGATTAAGGGAGAGGCAAATATTCCTTTTGCCCTTCCTTGTCAAGGTTCTTCAAAATGACTTTAGCCACACTAATTATTCAAACATCTACTGTGTATTGTAATTCATAAGATACTTGTGACCTATAAGCTTTTCAGATATATATATATATATATATATATATATATATATATATATATATATATATATATATATATATATATATATATATATATATATATATATATATATATATATATATATATATATATATATATATATATATATATATATATATATATATATATATATATATATATATATATATATATATATATATATATATATATATATATATATATATATATATATATATATATATATATATATCTTCCCAAGCATCTCAGCCACCAAACGCTCAATTTAAAGCTGGAAAATACAACAGTGCAGAGGGTTGGTCCTTGACCATTCAAGAGCTTTGGCGGGTGGTGGCGAGTGGGCCATCAGCACTGGAGCTGAGTGGACATCCTCCCCCTCTGACTGCTGCTGCAACACTGCGCAGACACATGAAATCAGTCTAGCCCATCAACGCATTGGTAATGCAGCTGCGAGTTGAAAAACTGGTTTTTCAACACATCCGTTCAACACTGCACGCATCATGATGCATAGTGTGTACGGGGTTTTACCTGGCCGCCAGAACTCACACCCCGCGGGCATCCACTCCTCACAGAGAACATCTGACATGCACGCTGGGCACACATGTATAAGAAACACAGCCAGCAGCATACACTCTTTAATGTATACTATCGTCTGTAATCATGTCACGTCAAATGTATCATTCCTACTAGAAGCAATACAATGTCAGTTTTCCAGCTATATTTATCAGAACTCTGTCCGTAACTTGTATACATAATAATGTACCATTTTCCATTTACAAATAAACACAGTTGAGTGTAGGTTAATCTCTATTTTGTTCGCCTCGTGTCAGGTACTACGTTTCCGCTCGCAAGAGCTCTTGGCCTGTCAGTTTATTGTCTTCAATAACGCCTTAGGTAATCATAAGACCCCCATTTGTTAGTGCTAATTCCTACACCGTTTTTGGCAGTTTCACGGTTTTATCACTTGCCCTTAGCAGCTGTTTTTTTGGATTATCCTCGACCTCTGGAAGTGTTTATCTTTTAGAAGTCTGTTGGATACCATGACTCGATGTAAGAAGAAAGGACCGCCGCCTTCTGGTTACTTTATGGACGAAGCTCGCCCTCCTGCATCAAAGAAGAGACCCGGAATCGACCAGGCAACATCTCAACAACCTACCCACCCATCTTCCCCTTTGCCCTCCACCTCCTCCTCTTCCTTGCAAACCCTTCCTCCTCGTCCTCTGAGGTCCTTGGACCCACGGCCTCCTCCTCCCCCTCCTTCCTACCCCAACCTCCCCTCATTCTTTACCCCTTCCCCCTTCGGTCTCCGACACTAATGAGTAGGCTACCCTCCATTTCCGAAGTTTCGAGTGCTTCCAGCTGAAGGCACAGCCACAGAGGAGAATTCACCGTTACTCCAAAAGATAGACCAACAGACGACCTCCTGAAGGACAACACAGAATTTCAGTTACTGAACCCAAATGAGAAGCTGAACAAGGCCATCATTTGTAATTACCCAACAGAGCTCCCTCTGGATCTTCTTCTAGAGCTCCCCATATTGTGAATGTTGAGAGATGTTTAACCAGAGACAAAGCACCTTCACGGAAGATCCTCACCACCTTCAAAGGACCAGTCCCGAGCCAAGTATGGCTTAGGATATGGGTATACTTCCCCACAGAGGAATTCACTCCAGAGCCTCTCAGGTGCTATAAATGCCAGCGCTACGGCCATCACCAGGACCGTTGCAGAGGCCTTGCCATTTGTGCCATGTGCAGCAAGAGGCATGAAACAAAGCTATGTCTGGAAAAATTGAAAAAAGGGGAACCTACGACACCCAAGTGCCCCAACTGTTCTGAAAAACATCATGCGTGGTTCAAACGTTGCAGTGCCTGACTATCTCGCATTGCACGGTTGAAAGTAAGAGCCACTCCATCAAGATTAACTCCTCCACCAGCACCGGCACCCAGACCAACAAAACCCCCAGAGCAAAGAGCTATAACTACCAAACAAGTGATGGAAGCAGCACCTGCTTTGTGTCACGAGAAAGGGACTCAAACTGGGCAACCAACAACCCCAACTCCTCAATCAACTCAAACCTCTCCCCTTCCTCGTCAACCTACTCCACACCCCGTCGTCGAATCGCTTGGCAGCCCGGAAGAACAAACACCAAAGTTGCTATTAACTACAACAATCCTTTTTGACATCCTAACCAAAACCGTTTTCAGTGTGAGGCATAAATGGGGATACAATCCCTAAAAAAGATTGTAAATTTTTAAATGGTTATCTGAAAGAGATTGACGCACAATATGGCATTTCCATCCCCGACGATTTCTTTAGACAGCAACTCCGTTACGATCTTTCTGATAGTAGCCAGTCCACTGATTGGCAACTAACTCCTATCTCTCCCTAAAAACCTTTCCTTTCTCCTCTTTTCGGCTGCCTCTCGTCTAACGACCGAAACTTTTCAACTATCGCTCTAACTACCACTTAAGCTATTACTTCTATTTGTGTTGCTTTCTCTAAAGCTTAAGCTATTACTTCTATTTGTGTTGCTTTCTCTAAAGCTTCAAATTCTTCATTTTCCTTCATCAATGCCTACCACTAAAAGATTGGTGCCCTTTTCTGTTTTTCAAAGTAAGTGAAATATGTTATTAAATCTCCATAGATTTTCTGTTTTTCCAATTTTTCTCCGATGATAAATATTTAATTTTCTTTACTGGCTATCTACCACTTACCAGGACCCGCTACTGTCGCTCTTTCTCTCCAACTGACAGGTGCCTTAGGGCTCAAAGAGGTTTGCAGCCTCGCCTGTTAACTTTTCATTTCACACCATTTCACTGGCATGCCCATCAATCACAAATAAAGCAGTCACCTACATATCCTAAATTTGACCTGCACATCAAAAAATGACTTACGGGCTGCTCTATGAGCAAGAGCCCGTGCTGGCATGAGGCCAGCTCAGTCAATAACAACAACATCTTGAATAAATTAGTAAGTTTGTAGACGCAGCCTCTTACTCACGCTTTCGCTACCAATTTGTGTTTTTATATTAGAACAGCTGAGTGATGACCTGCGTGTTGTGTAGTATTAACAGCATGACTCGAACTTTCACAAGTTGCAAATAATTTGAGATTTATTATTGCAATATCAGTCTGGCAGTATCAGGTCTTCCATTCCTGTATAAAGAATTCTTTACTTTATAAGAGATATTTTATCGTTTTGTTTTACTGATTTTTGTTCATTGATGTTTAAGCTCACAATAAAACCGTGACCGTATTGATATCTTGTAATGCATATGTCATTGTATAATTTGATTTATAACACTATTGGCCTCTATGGCTTGAGGAATTATTAATTCAGTAATTATCTTGAAGCTGTAGAAAACGGCGAAATATGACGCCAATGGAAGGTAAATTGGCATATCCAGGTACGACAATGCTGCAGTGATGCTTCGGTTCTTCGATGCTTTTAGGTAATTAACTACCAAGATACTTTCACCTCGTCTTCACTTTATAAAATATTGAGAGTTTTTTAATTGCTTGTGCTTAAAGGATCGGCCGCCTAAAAAAAAAACAATAATCTTTAAAAAAATCGATTTGCTGAAAAAAATTCTATGGCTTCGTATAGGGTTCAAGAATGTGTCCACGAAATATTATGCTAAAATTTGCCGTATTTCTCTAGTTATGGCCTAAAATGTAACAATAACTATATACCCATAAAACACCAGTAGCGCAAATGATTTAGTCTGGTATAGTTTTTGCGATATATATTACGAAAACTTCCTTTGAAATGAAATGTATAATGTCAATAATATCCTACTCGGCACCTTTTTAGTTATTCCTACGTGTCATACCATGACGCCGACTGTGGCCGAGAGTTGCCTATAAACTTCCAAGCTAGAAGGACACGTTTTTCATGCTCGCTAGCCTTGACTGAACTCTGTATTTTCTGCTGTGTTTTTTTTTTTTTCACCGTGCCTAAAAGGTCCAAGAGTTCACTTCATGCTTCTAGAATGCGGAAAAGCCAAGTGGAAAAGTCCAGGCGAGAAGTAGAAGAAAGAGTTCAAGAAATTAGTGCCATAGAGGGGAATGGAGCGACGGAGAGAGAGAGCTGTCGCCCATCAAACGGCGCAGGCAGCGATCTCTGCTGACCAGAGACCAACCACATCCACCCCTAAACGCCTTTTTATTTGTTCGTCACTACCAAAGGGCAAAGATATTTTAGAAAAAGAAAGCAGTAGCTCGGAGGCTGATATTATAGACGATCCTGAAAATAAAATGATCATAATAAGTGAAGCAAGACTTGATGAATTACTTGAATCACGAATCCCTAATTGTTAATGTAAAGTAATTCCCAGGATCCATTTGGCAAGGGATGGATTCGATACACTAATAAAAAGTGTAGGCAACTATGATACCCTAGAGTAATACCTTGCAGCAAGATCAGACAGGGGGGGACCAGGAACCTAAAATTTATAAGAATGTGTCTTAGGCACATAAATAATCAATTAATATTCTTATTTATAATCATTTTGCATTAATTAATACCCAAAAATAAAAATTAAAACCATAGAATTAATTGTAACACAGTCTTTGAAGTCCCTTTTACTTTTTTATGTAACTAAAACTTTGAAGGCCCGTTTCTCAAAACATAAGTTTTCGCCTTTAAAATGCATCTCCTCCCTTAGTATTGACCAATCTAAATGAAATTTTAAATATAACATGGGGAAACATGATAGATTAAAACAAAGCCGGGGATTTTTAATATTTTGAGTTTCTGATTTTTGGCAATTTTTTTCTGTAATTTTTCCGGGAAAATTTCATAAAAAAAAAAATTCATATCTCGAAAAATAATTGAAAAATCAAAATCCCCGGCTTTGTATCGAAGGTCCATATGTGTTTTATACGTGGTTCAAATCTCATCCCTTAAAACCAAAAAGCAAAGGAGAAGATGCATTTTGAAAATGGCCATTTTGTCCGAAAAATGCTCTGGCGTCACAAAACCTAAGGTCACTGAACAAAAATTTTTCCCAGAAGTTCCACACTATATCCTTTAACAAACCCCTATATATCAACAACCTGTCGTTAAAAAGTCGGAAACCGGCCGATCCCCTTAATACAGGCAAAATTTTCACTAAGATGGTCGTCTCTATACTGGTTTCTGTATATAGGTACTAAAATCTCCATTAGTCTCTCTCTCTCTCTCTCTCATTCTAATATATATATATATATATATATATATATATATATATATATATATATATATATATATATATATATATATATATATATATATATATATATATATGAGATTATGTGTATGTTTTGATTTGATGTCTATGATTTTGAGATGTCTTTATTTCTTACAGATGACTCTTGTGTTCTGTATTTTGATATAATTTTCAGCTACTTCATATGTTTTGAGGTGACTTTGTAATGTATAAACATTCATGTTTATAACACACTGTGTTCATGGAAGTTAGTTTAAATGGTGCAGAGAGAGAGAGAGAGAGAGAGATTTTTGAACCATTATCAGATCGCCACATCCTGTGTTGACACAAGTGTGTTGGGGGAAGTCATGTTAGGAGAGGCCACTTTGCTTATCTTGATGAGATGACAGTTATCGGCCGAATGCTTGTTACACATTTGTTCTGTGTGCCTATTCTGAATTTATTGTCTTTATCTATGCCTTAGTATGTTTCATAATCTGAGTAGAAAAGAATGAGCAAGTGAGAGAGATGAAGTTGACACGCTGACAGCCGAGCCAGTTTGGTCACAAAATACTTTTTCTATTTACCCAGCTGCTTAACCCACGACAGGAAATGTCAGTCTTGAGATAAGGAGCTTGAGGCTCCAATCCTGTAAGTATACCATACATGTATATCTGTATGTATAATGTATGTATACTTTATGTATCATGTATACTGAGAGGTGGAAGGAGAAATCTATTATTCAAAGACTGAAGGGACTAGTTAGTAACCCTTTAGGACCCACCATATGTATTCAAAGGGAAATCAGAGAGACCCAGGAGTTGCCTTGGGGAATTCAAAACAGCAGTTCTCTCTCTCTCTCTCTCTCTCTCTCTCTCTCTCTCTCTCTCTCTCTCTCTCTCTCTCTCTCTCTCTCTCTCTGGTTCAGTATTGTATCTAAGGATATATAAAATGTTGGTCATCCTCCTTCTACAAAAGCATAAGTTTTGTCAAATTCACCCACAAAGTGTATACATTTTGTAAGAATGATCTAAGGTGTTTATATTGTGCCAGCAATGTGAAAATGTGTTTTACTATTTTCTGTTGAAGAAGGCAAGATTCTTACTTAATATGTTTTGTACTGTTATTGTGATGGAGAATTATTATTTTGATAAGAGGTGGATAATATCTCATATAGTGAGTTCTAATGTGTCTTGCTGCTAGCTGTATTTTACTAAGTGCAAATAATTGTGACTTAGCAGTGTTGTCTTTGAGGAAGTTTTAGAAAGAAGTGAGTTTAGCTTCTTTTTTTTAAAGTGAAGGCAATGTTTTGAAAGATATAATCTTTAAACATATTTTTGTCGTAGTGAAATTGCTGTTAGTATATTTCCATTTTTGCATACTTCATTCTTATATATCTGTGTTATCATATTGCTCCAATTTTATAATTGCAGTGTTTTCCAAAGTTTGTGTTCGTGATTACTTAGCATTTTGTTAGTGCACACTTATTATTGAGATTTCAGTGAATACCTGTGTTGACTACCATTTATTAATGTTTTAGTGAACACTTGGGCTAAATGAAGATGTTCAGACTTATATTTAAAACTTGAGTGAGAGTTAATGGTTTGAATTTTACTTAACCAAATTGCTTTCTTGATAAATTAAAGTTTTGTGAATTAATCTTGATTAAGAAATACTTAAATCTTACACTGTTGTCAAGTAATAGTAAATCTTTGAGATTGTAAGCTCTGTTATAACTTTTGAATTTAGAAATGAATTTGTCTGTTTAAAGTTTTAAAAGCACAGTGTTTCATTTTGACCACCAGTGATTAGAGAAATTAATGAATGTGTACAAGTTAAGTGATATATCTGTCTAGCTCTCCTTTATCAAAGTG
Source organism: Macrobrachium rosenbergii (assembly GCF_040412425.1). Taxonomy (NCBI): domain Eukaryota; kingdom Metazoa; phylum Arthropoda; class Malacostraca; order Decapoda; family Palaemonidae; genus Macrobrachium; species Macrobrachium rosenbergii. Next base: position 33,559,185 of record NC_089749.1, on the reverse strand, counting down.
AAATAAAACCAGGGAAACTGTTATAGTGTTTGATGAAGTGATGCCCATTTTCCACCAGTCTGTTTATAGCTTGATAAAGTTAGATTGATTTTTTCAAGTGATAAGCAAGTTTTAAGGGATCACTGTACCTTTAGAGTATTCAGTCTTAATATTTTTGTTATGAGGTTTCAAGTGTCTGGCTGTAGTGAGGTAACTTTTTGGACTTATTAATTGTGTAATAACCAGGTATTTGATCACTTCGTGACAATATATATATATATATATATATATATATATATATATATATATATATATATATGTGTGTGTGTGTGTGTGTATATATATATATATATGCATGTATTTATATATATATATATATATATATATATATATATATATATATATATATATATATGTATGTATGTATGTATATATATACACATGTACATAAATTCAGTCAATAAAAAAATGGAGATTTTATTACCTACGTGTTATGTGGGAGTAATTACCAATCACTGATTGATACCATCGAGAGATGAAATGCAGTTAATTCTTGCTAATGAATGCCCCGTATGACAGCTGACCTCGTTCCTAGTGAGTGGACCCAAGAAGAGGATATTGGGGCCAATTATGGCCATATTGGAGGAGTGCAAATCAAATTCCGCTCAAATTCGTACGTAGAAAGGATTGCGTGATCTGTCGACTTTCATTAAATCCTATCTCGCTTAATAGATGCGACGTACAGCCACCTGCACTTTATTGCACAAGCACTTACCTGAAGCCACGAAAGTGCCATTTCTTGTTTTGCTAATCGGGTATTTTCACAAGATCACATGTAGTGATGAGAAAGTTTTTTTAAAAAGTCAGAAATGATAATTTTTTACTCTAGACTCTTCATCCATTTACGTCTTACTTTATTATACTAGTATTCTTAGTGGGGACTGGGATGAAGAAAGAAAACTGATAGGAATAGAAAAAATGCAAATTAAAATGACAATAAGTTATTAACTGAATTTGACTGAATGCTAAACGAAATATTTATATTTAAATATGCTATCATATATATATATATATATATATATATATATATATATATATATATATATATATATATATATATGTATATATATATATATATATATATATATATATATATATATATATTAATATATATATATATATATATATATATATATATATATATATATATATATATATATGAATAGTCTATTTCTTTTCCTGTAATACCAGTGTAATATGAATATAAAAAGGCCCTTAAAACACTATTTAAACGTTGCAACAATATATTTCGGGCACTTGCTTCTGTGCCCCTGTTCACTAGTAGAATATGGACAGATGAAATGTTACAAGGGTATATATACAAAGCATATATAGGTGTGGCATTAAGTCTCCGATGGTATGCAGGTGACCGTTTCCTAAGAAGGAGGAAAATAACCAATTCCTTTGTGGGTTTTGGTCTCATTAACTCCCGTTTGGCGACGATTCTGGAGGTCGTATTCTCTGGGCCACCTTCTTCAGAAGCGGTCTGAGGATTAAAGCGTCGATGTCGTCCGATTTCCAATGTCCTCCTGACAAGTTCATATTGTTGGTTTGATTGATGAATAGCAGATTCCAGCATCTTTCTTTTGTATGGACAGCTACTTTTGAAAACCAGCTCAGCCCCCCTCCAGCTTATGGAATGGCCAGTATCTCTGATATGTAGGAAAATCCCCGAACTCTCCGAAGCATATCTTACCGACCTTTTGTGCTCTATTATTCTTTGCGAGAGCGATCTACCTGTCTCACCTACGTAAATTTCACTACAGTTGCTGCACGGTATCTTGTAAACTCCGGCTTCTTCCCCTTTGTTATTTAAGTATACGTTAATGAGTGAGCTCCCGATGGATTTGGGATAATGGAAGATGAAAGGATTGTTAGACCCGGGTTGTCCTGTGGCTTTTTGGATGTTTTCGTCGTACGGTAGCTTTATTTTGTTGTTAAAATCTATTTGTCTGTTGTGAGTGGGACCTTTGTAGTATATTTTATTCGCTTTGTTGATAGCCTTCTCGATAATGTGGGGTGAGTAGAGCAGTTGCGTTAGATGTTGGTGGATCGTGTTGAATTCTTTGTCTAGGTACCCATTTGAACATATTCTAAGCCCCCTGAGGAATAAGTTGCACCCTACCATGATCTTTACAGAGACATCGTGGTAGCTTAAGAAATGAATATAGGAAACAGCGAAAGTGGGTTTCCTATATACTGTGAAGGCATATCTGTTCTGTTCTCTTATGATCAGTACATCTAGGAACGGCAATTTTCCTTCCTTTTCCCATTCCGAATTTAGTCTATTAAAAAATTCATTGAAGTCTCCCCAGCTATTGTCCCAGAAAGTAAAAATATCATCTACGTATCTAAGCCAGATCATATTGCGGGGTTTGATAGACGACAAAAGTTCTGCTTCGAAATATTCCATGTACAAGTTTGCTAAAAGGGGTGATAGGGGACTTCCCATGCTACAGCCAAATTTTTGTTTGTAAAAATTACCATTGAAAGAAAACACGTTGTTAGTTACACAGAGGTTGATAAGTTTTAGAGTTTTATCTATGCCAAGAGGAAAACGGTCTTCATATGGTTGTAACTTCCGCTTTAAGAAAGACAACACGTCGGCGATCGGGACTTTAGTAAATAATGACTCGACGTCTAGGCTGAGCAATTTGATGTTGTTTGAGGGGATGTTCTCATCCTCCCACGTCAAACATGCAGAGGATTTTATACAAAAATTTAATAGTATATATATATATATATATATATATATATATACATATATATATATATATATATTATTTATAATATATATATATTATATATATATATACAGTATATATATTAAACAGTTATAACATATTTCTTTATATCAACGTTTCGTAATTATTTATATATATTATATCTTAGGGATGTTATATGAACAGATTATTTAAATATTTGTAAAAGCTTTAAATATATATATATATTTATAAATAAACATAAAATTATATATACAATATAGCTAAAATAATATATATAGAAAATAACCAATTTAGGTAGATATAAATTACAGAATGATTATAGACACTTAATCAGGTACAGTTGAACCCAGGAGGTTTCTTTCAACTGAAAGACTAGTTGTTTGATAAACAATGACTCAGTATTGGCAATTCAGAAATTTGCTGTTTGTTCCATTATGCTAAGTCATTTCTTTCAATTGGGTTTGCAGATTTTAGAATGAGCTCTGATATAGAATGTTCTGGATTGGAGAGCCTACAACCAGTACGAAAACTTATTCCCCGATGGAGTCGATTCTGACCCTCAGTAACCTCCTCGTGGATCCGACATATGTCCCAGAGTTACACCTAGGGCAAGTATATTGTACTGGTTGTATCTCCAATCCAGAACATTCTAATATCAGAGCTCATTCTAAAATCTGCAAAACCCATATTGAAAGAAATGACTTCAGCATAATAGGCCAAACAGCAAATCCTCTCGAATTGCCAATACTTGAGTCATTGTTTATCAAACAACTAGTTCCCCATAAATCAAACTACACAACTGTAATTGAGAAAATAATCATTCTGTCGTTTTCTCTCCACCTTTTTGGTTGCGGTTTTCTGTTCTGTGTTATTTTTAGCTGTATTGTATTGGAGTTAGTGAATTTTATTTTAATTTTTTTATTTTGCTTAGTGATTTTTAAAGCTTTTACAGTAAAAACTGTTATTATTCAACAGATCCCCTGAAGATGTTAGAGAAATTATTTTGGGAATCTTGAGTTAACTGGTTTCTGGTCCAATGAAGCTGTCGTCGCCATCCTTGCTTTTGATATTATATATATTTTTATATATATGACGTAAAAATATATTGGTATATAGAAATATATATATATATATAAGTAGGTATAAATATATATATATATATATATATATATAAATTAAATTTGACTATTAGGCAAATGCAGGTCTTTCAAATGAAAGACCAGATGTGAGTCAGAAATTTTCTGTTCCAACGTAATTGTGTGTTGATGTTTCTAATATAGAAGAACTATATATAAAAACTGTTTGTACTGAAATGTAGCAAATGTGTGTGTGTTATGTGTAACCATACTCCTTTGATATTTATTTTCCAGCATTAAACTTTCTTTGCCAAATTAAATTAATATGTTCAGTTAATAAAATTCACTGTAGGAAGAAATTGAAAAGTCGTAACCTACTTTTTGATTGTTGATATGGGAGACCTAGGGGAATCATCGGAAAAGACAGAGCAGCGTGATGTGTACCATGTATAAGATATGCGCAGGAGAGCAGCACAGTATTCGTTCATTTTAACGAAAACAACCACGTCATCAGTTGTACTAAAAGATAGTTTATTCGAATAATGTGAGGAAAAATGACGGTTTAGTTTTATTAAATAAATATTAGGAAAGAAATTTAAAGGTCGATCCATTTATTTCAAAAGATATTAAAAAGTTTAGATTTTTGGCAGTAAAGTTTAAACAAAGTGAGACTTATTAGAGAATAGAGAATATGTGACTTACCAAATATTGTAAATGTGGCCACTGAGTAAGTTCGATCCATTTATTTCAAACACAGATATATATATAATATTATATATATTATAGATTTTATATATATATATATATATTATATATATATATATATATATATATATATATATATATATATATATATATATATATATATATATAAAATATATATAATATATATATGTGTGTGTGTTGTGTGTGTGTGTGTGTGTGTGTGTGTGTAGATGTGCCAGAGGGTTTACAATATATATGAGTAAGTCACAGTACAAACGAATGTACGGTCGATTGGTAATATTGTCTCACCCAATAGAGTCGCAACTTTACTGCCATGCCCAGGTAAAATCTAAACAATTTTTATATATCTTTTGAAATAAATGGATCGAACTTACGCATTCTTTGGGTAATATTCGTATTCTCTAATAAGCTTTGTTTAATAAAACTGAATTCCGTCAAATTTCTTTCCTCACATTATTCGAATAAACTATCATTTTAGCCTCTGTACAACTGATGGCACTTACAGTCAGGTTGATTAACATTGTTTGTCTTGTACAGGCGTGACTTATTTATATTTACAAACATAAAACCACAAATATCGTTTAATACTGATTTTACTCTATCAGAATAACATATATATATAAAATATATATAAATATATATATCAGAGATATAGCTGAAATGACTCTGCTGTAAATATTATATATAGTGGTTATATATATCGATATATATATATACTTAAGGTTTTATATTTATATATATATATATATATATATATATATATATATATATATATATATATATATATAAATATAAAACCTTAAGTATGGTGGAGATGGGTTGATATCGATTCTAAATACAGAAACTGACTTCGATAGGAATATTTACAGCAGAGTCGATTTCAGCTTATATCTCTCTTGATATTTCGATAGCGCAGAAGCACTTATCTGATTTTATTACCCATGGGTGTATGTTATTCTGAAGGTAGAGTAAAATCAGTATTAAACGATATTTGTGGTTTTATGTTTGTAAATATAAATAAGTCACGCCTGTACAAGAGACAAACAATCTTAATCAGCCAAGTGTCGCAAACTTACCAATCGACTATCACGTTGGAGATGGACTGCAAATACAGAACCTGAATTGAATTCGGCATCACCTTATATCTTTCTTGATAGCTGAAAGGTCAAACTCGACTGCTTATCGTTGTATTTGAGCCAAAGGGTCAGGTTCGAATCCTGGCCAGGGAAGACGCACTTATCAATTATAATTCACATGGCTGTAAGTTACTGGTAAGACATAGTGAATTCCGTATTAAATAAGATAAATGGCATAACGTCTGTGAGTAAAAGATAGTCACGTTTATACAGGTGGCAAAAATTCTCATGTTGACTATATATATATATATAGTATATATATTATATATATATATATATATATATATATATATATATATATATATATATATATATATATATATATATATATATATATATATATATATATATATATATATATATATATATATATATATATATATATATATATATATATATATGTATATATATATATATATACATATATATATATATATATATATATATATATATATATATATATATATATATATATATATATATATATATATATATATATATATATATATATATATATATATATATATATATATATATATATATATATATATATATATATATATATATATATATATACTGCTATAGGCCCTTGGATACATTTTACATAAATTATCATAAACTCCTTGGCACTCATAACAGCCTCTACTAAAACCATCGAAACTATAGCTTTAAAACCAATGGATTATTAGTTCATGTCAGAGGAACACACAAACAGCAAAAGTAAAGCAACAGGATTCAAAGCAGATTTTAAATAACTGACTCAGGGGCTACATGAGACTACAAATACATAGCTCAGAGCAAAGACCATTTAGTTTACTAGACCTTTAAAGATTGATGAATATATATATATATATATATATATATATATATATATATATATATATATATATATATATATGTATATATATATATATATATATATATATATATATATATATATATATATATATATATATATATATATATATATAGATATATATATATATATATATACAGAGAGAGAGAGAGAGCTTTGGGCAATAAAAGGGGAGAAGAGAAACATGCAGTATCACTTTACAGAGTATATTTATTAACAACTAGCTGACCAACCTGGCACTGCCCAGGAAAACTCTGAATGACAGTCGATCATTTACCTTAGAAAGGAAGTAATGTGGTGTGGTTTTGACAAACATGTTTATTTAAAACAATGAATTCTAGACAGAATTATTAATCACAGGAAACAAAAGCATTTCCATGATGGCACACATACTTTACACAACAAAAGAATTCAAAGGAGATGTAGGAAAATTTTTCTAAGTGCGTTCATCGGTCTGACACTGAGCGAGTCACACGTCAGCCTGGCGCTAGTTTGCACAGCCGATACAAAACTCTACAAACCTACGCTTACAACACTCCACGTTTCACACCAGTCCAAAATGTTATCCCATGGATGGGTCTTTGCCGAGACCCACAGTAAATAAGGTACCCCGCAGGCAGGGGTACAGGTCTGAAACCTACGCAAGGACTTTTCTTGTGTCAAATGAGGGCCGCAAAATTTTTTCTAGATTTGTCAAGTGGTTTGGATGTCTATAGAGCACAAATTTACATGCATACAAGTTTACAAATTTAGTTTCAATGTAACATTTACATTTATATATGTAGATTAGTGTCCAGAAAAAGAAAGACATTACTGTTAAAAAACAGGCATATACAAACACCTTTCAAGACCCTAGCATACTACAAACTTGTAAAACATTTAATCTAACAGTTAATCGAGATTGAGAGAAAGCTGTGAGAAAAGGAAGAAAACCACTTTCACCTACAAGTATACTAGGCTAAGCTTGGCAATCGATAGTGGTAGAAAAGATTGAAAAAAAACTGTAATATTAAACCTAAAGTTGGCCAACTTATGCTTGAAATTAAATTATCTTCATGGGCGAGAAATGTTACAACAATATCCAAGTCTACACAGTAAGCAAGAAACAAACATCTGCTGTTTCAAGCATAGTTCGCCATCCATTAATTCGATTGTTTAAATGGGTCCTTTACCAAATATCAAACAATCGTAAGCCTTGTGCATATTCCATGGAGAGGAAGAGTCACTCATCAGCACCACAACACAGTCAAGGATCCTCTGCATCATAAACGGTTCATGAAAGCCTTGAAAAAATATTTATGAAGACAATGCAAGCCAGTAGACGTGGTAATACTGGATGCAATCTGTAGAAGCACATTGTCCTGGCAGCTGGCAAGTTTCATTGTCAACAGCAATGGGTAACAGAAGAACCTCTTTCACGAACACACCCACAAACAGGGCCACCAGAAGACAAAGTGTGTCTTAGTCAGCTGACTGACCAGCTGATCAGTCAAAACCTCTGAGTCTCTACCTGGGACTGAATCCGTAGCAAGGATGCTTTTACATTGACTCCTGACTGCTGAATACGGAAACCAGAAAGTAGAATTGTGAATGTAGTCTGAATGTAGACTCCAGTCTCCAGAACACAGAATGCGGAACATCCTCCTCCTCAGCTACGAGAACCAAGTCAACTCTATTTGGCGATGGCCACAACGCCTTTTCCTCACATAGCACGGAATGAAAAGCAAACAATATTCCTTGGGATAGTATTGCAACAAGAGGTCTAGGTCCTGACAGGTTTCGTATGTATTTCCAACCCATTGACGAAGGACTGATACATAGTATTTGAAATCACAATGTATTTACTACAGAGACAGTACTGACAAACATATACAAATATATGAGACTAAAGATCCCCCACTGACAAGTGTCAAAGTAGGAGTGGCTTCAAAACTTATTTAGGCTAGTGGTAGAAATCACAATATACTCTTAAGGGACAATACCGATGAACATACAGACCATAGGAGGCTACAAATCCACACCTGACAGGTGTCAAGGAGGAGGGGCGAGAAAACTCATTAGTACTACTGTCCCCATATTGAGTTTACAACTATGATAATCCTTTTTCCATACATTTCTACTGCCTCCCTTAAAATCTAAGCATTTTACAGACACAAAGGAACTGACACAGACCGAAAGAAAGAGTTTGATTTCGGTAATGTAGTTTGAATGTTAAAGTGTTTTAACCACCTGGACTTGACGTTTCTATAGACACAGGTGGATGGTTCTCGATTTCTTTTGCTAGAAGGCGTTTCGTACGGAATTCGGTCATCGATGTGTCCAAACGTTTGAAGGATTAACTAACGAAGATTCCCCAACTTTATTCGCCCGCAACAGACTCGACTTGATAGTCTGTGATCAAGAGCCATTTGTAGAAATATTAATTACGGATACACAACGAATCTCTCTCTCTCTCTCTCTCTCTCTCTCTCTCTCTCTCTCTCTCTCTCTCTCTCTCTCTCTCAAGTGTAAATCGACATTGTTCTAATGATAGGTTCATAGTGAGGTCTGTCAATTGGCTGTTAGGTAAAGAAAAGTGGATAAAACGCTTCACAGAATTTTCAGCGCTTATTAACATACAGCAATTTCAAGTACTCTTTGAGGTTTGGAGCGCCTTTTCCCAAATTCCAAGGGATATTCATTAAACCCGTAGCATTAGTTGGAATTTTAGTCAAAGAATGAAGAGGTGTTTGGTCATTTTAATTAGTTTCTTTTTGAGTTTGGTTAATTATGCTTGTGGTCCAAGGACCCAGTTTCCGTGATTATTTTTAATTAACTATGATATTTACTTTCATTTGTTACTATGGGTGTCTAATAGTTTTTTGAAATGTAAAGATATTGCCAGCGCTACTTGGATATATGTATGTATGTATGTATGTATATATATATATATATATATATATATATATATATATATATATATATACATGCTGATATTTATATATCTATATGTATACACATGCATATATTTATATATCTATATGTATACACACACACACATTATATATATATATATATATATATATATATATATATATATATATATATATATATGTGTATGTGTGTGTATATGTATATAAATATATATATATATGTATATATATAAAATATATATGTGTGTGTATGTATGTATATAAAGAGAATGCCACGAAGGACAGAGAAGCGACGGAGTGGTACTAGGCCTTTCGACTTATTGTCCTTTACTTAGCAGACTGATAAAAATATAAAAATAAGTTTATGAAGAAAGCTCGTATAATTGACAGATGGGGACTATAAAGAAAAATATGTATCTGGAAACCAACAAAGTTGAAGAATTAGTAGATCTACCAGACTGAGGTATATATTTAAGAGGTTTTACAAAAGATTAGGCCCAACTGCTCGAAAGCAGGGACAATTCAATTAAAAGATTGTGCAATGAAAAATACTGACCACCAAAAAATGTCCGCAGAAAGAGTAAGCTGATTACATATGTTCTAAAAATACAACTCAATAATTCTTCTTATGGTAAAAAATAAACATTTTTGCAAGGTGAACATTTTCACAAAAAAATATATTAAACATATGAATACATAGAAAATATATATAACGTGACTAATTAGTAATTAAGTCAGCGATTTTATCATTAAGGTAATTATTCTTGAACATTTTGCTGATACAGTGGTCCAAATAATACATGCCAGGGCTAAGGCAAAAATTACAACGGGAAATAAGCTGTATATTAGCAGATTCTAAAAGATTTTGTGAAGAGAAATCTTTCGATCTGGCAATCACTGAACTTTCAGTCCAATTTATCCTGTGAGAGTTTTCACTTAAATGAATGAATATTGCATTGGATGTTTGCCCAGTTTTGACAGAATACTTATGCTGTTTAATTCGTACATCTAAATCTTTACTGGATTGCCCAATATAGAAAAAGAAGCAGTCCAAGCATGGAATTTTATATATTATGTTGCTGCTTTCATTAGGGCTATTTTTTATTAACATTCCTTTTAGTATGTTATTATAGGAAAAAAACAGGTTGATATTAAAAGATTTTAACACTGATTCTATGGTTTCAAAACCACTAAAATAAAGCAAGCTAAGAATGTTCTTAGGGGTTTCTTTCTCCATTTTACTTTCACTATAAAACTTTTTGTGGGCTTTATTATAGCAAATATCTAGTTTATGTGAAGGATAACATAAATCTGTCCCTATTTTTCTTATTTATTCGATTTCTTGATCCAAATACTGTGGACAGACAATGCACAATGCTTGTAAGAACATAAAGAAAAAATTGATAGTTTGACATTTAAAATTGACATAAGTTGTTATTGGTTTCCTATAAATACTGAATTTGCATTGAAATGGTTCTCTGTGTATTAAAACATCTAAGAAAGGGAGGCAATTGTCTTTTTCTAATTCTAAAGTAAACTTAATGGATGGTATCTGGTTATTCAAATTAGAGAGTAAATCATTTACACCAATACCAGTAGGCGAGGCAGCTAAAATATCGTCAAAATATCTATACCACTTTAAAGGACTATATATGATAATAGGTAAATATCGGTTTTCCAAGAATTCCATAGGCCTATACAAGTTTGAGATGGATGAGGATAAAGGGTTGCCCATTGCCATACCAAATATTTGTTGGTAGAATTCACCATCGAATATAAACTTACAATTACAAATGCACAACCTAGTGAATGAAATAATATTACTTACAGATAGAGGTAATTCATGATGGATTAGTTCGTTACTAAGATACTGTAAAATAGAATCTGTAGGGACATTTAGTAAAAGAGAACAAACATCAAAACAAACAAATCTATCAGTTGGGCAAAAAGTGATTTTGTTTCGTTATTAACTAAATCTAGAGAAAATGTTGTGATCTTCCATGTAAAACAGAGCTTGTCATAATTTTAAAGTTTATATGATTTAGCCAACTGCCAATGATAACAGGCAAGAAATTATTTTTCTCCATTCGTTCAATCCAGAAAGGTTTGAGGGGAATTTTTGAAAAAGACAATACAATCTTTTTTATCACAAAAACTGCCATTGAAAGTCTGATATCATTTTTTGTTAGTTTTTGAAAGATAAATCACTCCATATCACTTGCATACGTGAGCCTACTGGATGATCTAAAATTACAATGCTAACAAAAATCAGTTTTTGATCAAGTGTAAAAATTTCAATGTCTTTTTTAAAATCGGTCAAAGATAAAAAAGAGAAAGTCAGTTGAGAGTAAAATTACTTTCGTTTCTTATCTTGTATGGATTATGAAAATCACAAAGAAAATAATCCGATGTGTCTGTTATCGACAGTTGGAAAAATATCATATAAATCTTTCAAAATATCAATTTTACCAAGCAACTTGTTCATTTTACTTCCTTATTATCTAAATGTTTATATTTTATGGTGGAATAGTCAGAATTTAGTTGAGCCCTCTAAATACAAAAAAATCAGTTATTTCCGAAAAAAATCGTTATTTTTATATTTTGTTCGTTTCAAAAACTAAATGTCCGAATGAGATTGTTTTTATGAGAATCTTAGTAACAACATTCTCTAAATATCGACATATAAAAGAATGGAAAATATAAGACCCTGGTGAAAAATTGATATTGTTTCAAGAAACTAGGCTTGCCCGGCATTTGTGATTGTAGAAAAAGTTTTTTTCAGCCCTATCTCGGTTATTTTTCTAGAAATTACTTTGTAAATAACGAAAATGTAGAGGAAAAGTTGAAGAATAATGAGAGTCAAGAAAAATGGCAACGGCAACAGTTTCATTTTGACGTTATAAATTGATCGAAACGAAAAAAAAGTTACCGTTGTCTAGCCCAAAAACTATAACAGTTAGGCGAATGGAATTTTTTTAAAAACTATATTTTCTCTAAATATCGACATATAGTCCAATGAAAACGAATGGTCCAGTTGGTGAAAAATTGACGATAGTGGGTTTTAGCTGTTCTGCCAGGCATACAGTGGAATTATCGCTAGACATTTTTTTAAATGATTTACTCTCTAGAAAATTTGTAAATATACAAAAATGTAGATCCATTGAGTTTAACTTTAGAGTCAAGAAAAATGGCTTTTAACAGCAACAGTTTCATTTTGACGTTATGTTTTCGAAACGAAAAAAATTTACAATTGTCAGTATTTACAGCTCAAAACCTATAACAACTTTAATTATTTTTTTAAAGTCAAAATTATCTAAATTTTTTATATGATAATGAAAAAGATTCATTGTGCATTGTCTGACGTCCTTAGTGATTTGCATCAACGAATTTCCGCTAGTTTTACCGAAAAATAAGGACAGCATTTATGTTATCTGTTCTCGATATACGTCGATATTTGCTAAACATAAAGTGTTTACCCAAAAGTTTTATAGTGAAAGTAAAATGGAGAAAGCCTGAACGTGGGTGAGATCATTCTGAGCTTGTCTTGAGAATTTTACTACGCCATGGTTTTGAAACCATAGAAGAGAACTAAAAAATTTATAGAAAATGTCACCAAACAGAGTGTTTTTTTCCTGTAATCCTACATTTTATAAAAAAAATGTAAGATACGAGAGAGAAATAAAAGCTATTTCATTGTGAGAAAACAGGCAATGCGCATAATATATAAAATTCTGGCGTATCGATGCCTGAGTTACACGGTCCAAGGTATGCTTTTTATATGGAAACCACCAACTGTCAGTAAAAAAATTTAGACGTAAGAATTAAAAATGCATTTTACGTAAAATTCTGTCAGAAAAAACTGGTAGGGGTCCAATGCAATATTACGTTAATTGGACAGGAATGGGTTAAGTGAAAACTCTCACAGGATAAATTAGACTGAAAGTTCAGTGATTGCCAGGTCGAAAGATTTCTCTTCACAAAATCTTTTAGAATCTGCTAATATACAGCTTACTTCCCATTGTAACTTTAACTTTAGCTGTGTCATGTATTATTTGGACCCCTGTATTAGTAAAAATGATCAAGAATGACCTTAAAGATAAAATCACTAACTTAATTACTAATCAGTCACGTTATATATATTTTCTATGTATTCATATGTTTAATATATTTTTTTGTTAAAATGTACACTTTGCAAAAATTTTTATTTTTTACCATAAGGAGAATTATTGAGTTGTACTTTTATAACATATGTAATCAGCTTACTCTTTCTGCGGTCATTTTTTGGTGGTCAGTGTCTTTCAGTGCATAAGCTTTTAATTAACTTGTCCCTGCTTTTGAGTGGTTGGGCCTAATCTTTTGTAGAACCTCTTAAATATATGCCTCTGTTTTGGTAGGTCTACTAATTCTTAAACTGTGTTGGATTCCATCAAATTAACTAAGGTCCTCGGCCTTCCGTACATGGTGGAATCAGTTGTGCCTAACCTGCAATTTGGATAAGTTTTGAGATCTTCACTTCTTCAGGTTCGACTTCGACTTGCCTCCTCCGATGACAAATCATGACGAAGACTACAGTTATAACATTGGAGACAATAACAAGGTTAAGCAGAAAGTGATGTAATTCTTGATAATCTTAACTGGGCATCTTGCTTCTTTTCTTCTACTGACTGTACAAATGCTTTGGAATTTTGAATTTATTATTTATTGCCTTGAATTGATGTTCTTTCATTTTAATTTTTGTTTCTGGTACAAATATATATCTGAACTGATCTCACATCCTTTATGAACCTTTAGGTTACAATCATTTGAGTACTTGATACGTTCACATTTAATTCGAAAGGATTTCTTGTCAGCATTTTAAACATATAAATGAAATCTTGCATGTTAGTGATTTGACTTCATAGA
>NC_089749.1:33537312-33539812 GCF_040412425.1 Macrobrachium rosenbergii | reverse complement strand
AACTTTTTCCATTCCTTTTTGTCTTTTCTCTCGTTAGGGAGAATGGTTCAGCTGGTTTTATTCTCCTGAATTTTATTTCTAGATGCTTGCTTCGGTGTATAACCTAAACTACGAAACGAGAGCTTTATTACAAGCTTCTTTTGTTTTCACATTTTTAAATGCATCTGTTGAGAGACATACATGTCTAACACATACACAACCATGCACGCAGTATATACTGCATACGAATCAGGTAAAAGTGACTATACTCTGTTTCAATTCATCTGCCCCCGAAAAATTTACATTCATTGACGTACAGTCATGGCAAAACTGGGATATATCCGTGAATAGAGGATGAGATAGAAATGGTAGAGGAGGGACACGAAAGAGAATAACAAGCGAATGCTTATGAGAGAGACGAGACCGAGAAACAAACGAATGCAAAGAGGGAGAGAGAAAAAGTTAAGTATATCTTAGTTTAACCAGACCACTGAGCTGATTAACAGCACTCCTCGGGCTGGCCCGAATTATTAGATTTTATTTTACGTGGCAAAGAACCAACTGGTTACCTAGCAACGGGACCTACAGCTTATTGTGGAATCCGAACCACATTATGACGAGAAATGAATTTCTGTCACCAGAAATAAATTCCTCTAATTCTTCATTAGCCGGTCGGAGAATCGAACGCTGGGCCAACAGTGTGCTAAGGGAGAGAGAAAAAATAAATGGAACGAGTGGGAGAGAGAGAAATAGCAGCAATCCTATTGTCTTAAAACACTGCATTGTAGGACTAGACCTAGATTTTTTTTCAAACTGTTGATTAATTGACGAAATTCAGTACTTTTAATATAAAAGATTCAACGTTAAATAATGTATCCCACACTTTCATAAGTTATGCTCATCGAAAAGCGCGTAAGATTTTCAGTTAGGTTGAGCTTCTCCTTATCACCACAGAGGGTACATCCCTGGAGTTGCAATCTCTATACCAGTACTACATAGTTCGGTGGTCTTCCACCAGGCAGCGCTGCAAAGCCTTGTGGCCATCTTTAAAGGTCTGGTAATCCGCAAATTGAACAGGGGGCTTAGTGCGATTGTGAATTTTTTTTTATCATTAATGTTTAATGAGTAAGTGTTTAGCAAATGTTTAGGATGTAGTGAGTAAGTGTTTAATGAATGTTTATGAGCAAGTGTTTAGAGAATGCTTAGTTTAGATTTCAGTGAATGTTTATTTTAGGGTTTAGTGAATGTTTAGTGTGTAAGTATTCAGTGAGTGTTTAGAGTTTAGTGAATGTTTTGTGAATATTAGTGAATGTTTATTGTGTAAGTATTCGATGAATGTTTAGTGAATGTCTTGTGAATGTTAGTGCTTAGTGAATGCTTATTGTGTAAGTATCCAGTGAATGTTTAGTGAGGATTTAGGGTTTAGTAAATGTTTAGTGTGCAAGTGTTTAGTGAGTGCTTAGGGTTTAAGGAAGGTTTAGTGCATGTTAGTGTTTAGTGAATGTATAGTGTGTAAGTATACAGTGAATATTTAGTATGTAAGTGTTCAGTGAATGTTTAGGGGGTGTTTAGGGTTTAGTGAATGTTTTGTGACTGTTAGTGTTTAGCGAATGTTAGAGTTTAGTGAATGTTTAGTGTGTGTTTAGTGAGTGCTTAGGGTTTAGTGAGTGTTTAGTGAATGTTAGTGTTTAGTGAATGTGTAGTGTGTAAGTATTCAGTGAATATTTAGTGTTTAAGTATTCAGTGGATATTTTGTGAGTGTTTAGGGTTTTGTGAATGTTTTGTGAATGCTAGTGTTTAGTGATTAATAAGTATTCAGTGAATGTTTAGTGAGTATTTAGTGAATGTCTTGTGAAAATTAGTGTTTAGTGAGTGTTTACTGAGTGTTTAACGAGTGATTAGTGAATGTTCATCGACTGTTTACTATTTAATGGGTGTTTAGGGATTTAATGAGCATTATGGTTTAGTGAGTATTTAGTGTTTAATGAGTGTTTAGGGTTTAGTGAGTGTTTAGTGTATAGTGAGTACTTAGTGAATGTTTAGTGTATAGTGAGAGCTTAGTGAGCTTTTAGTGTTTAATGAATGTTTAGTATTAATTGAGTGTTTAGTGAATGTTTACTGAGTGTTTGGGGTACATTGACTTTAGGGTTTTGTGAGTGTTTAGTGTATAGCGAGTCCCTAGTGAGTGTTGAGTATTCAGTAAGTGTTAAATGTTATTGAGTGTGAGTGTATAGTAAGCATGAGTGTTTAGTGAGTGTGAGTGTATAGTAAGTGTGTGTTTTTAGTGAGTGGGAGTGTGTAGTAAGTATGTGTTTTAATGAGTATGAGTATATAGTAGGTGTGAGTATTTAGTGAGCATAAGTACATTGTAAATGTTAGTGTTTAGTGATTGTACATTACTGTTTAGTTAGTGTTTAGTGACTGTATGTAAACAAAGTAATGTAATTTACAGGAACCATTTATGCTAAAGACTGCTTAGATCCAAGAGCAGATGCTTAGGCCTTGACCACAATGGTTGGAG
>NC_089749.1:33469812-33532312 GCF_040412425.1 Macrobrachium rosenbergii | reverse complement strand
TATATATATATATATATATATATATATATATATATATTTATATATATATATATATATATATATATATATATATATATATATATATATATATATATATATATATATATATATATGTGTGTGTGTGTGTGTGTGTGTGTGTGTGTGTGTATGAATGTATTAGCGTGAATACGAGCGATTATATTAGGTTCTGTTTCTTGGCGAGCGAGGAAGTCCTTCAGTTGTTCGATATCCTTTTCGTTCTTAATCATGGCATCCTCCCATTCTTCATCTTTCTTCTTTAGGCATTCGTTATTCGAGGAAAGGTCTTTATTTTTGCTTTCAATTTTCCTTATCATTGCCTGAGCATCAACAAGTGCTTTTCGAAGCTCTTCAACACAGGACCACTCTTTTCTTAACTCCTTCTCTAAATCCTCATTCTTTCGGATATGAAATTCTTCCTTCCGAATCGTGTCATCAGTTTCAGCCTGGCTTTTCCAGTTCCCAAGAGCAGACTTAATCGCATTGGCCTTTCCATGTAGATGGCTGGTTAGTCCTCCAAAAACATTTTCAACAACATCGTGTCCAAAGTTTTGATTCATAGCCAACAATTGTGCACAAACGTTTTTCGATGCTGGAAACATGGTTACGGTTCCTTTTACTTCATCAAAGCATATCATGATTTTTTGATAAAAAAAGGGGAGAAAAAGACAAATTTCCAAAATATGTTTTGAGAAAAGTGTTGAAGTCTTCAGTTCAGGCGAAATAAGATCCCAGGGGAAAAGAATTTGTCTCTTGCACATGTTTCCAGAAATGGACGCGGAATCTACTCTAAAAATACTGACCAGACCTAAAATTACTTAATTATTGGCGTCTGTCATTAAATCTGCTTTATAAACCATTGAATAAAATCGTTAAGAGCCTTATATCTATGCATAAAAAATGGAATTAATAAAGCAATGGCATTTTACCTTATATAATCGCTCGTATTCACGCTAACTCATTCATACACACACACACACACACACACACACACACACACACACATATATATATATATATATATATATATATATATATATATATATATATATATATATATATATATATATATATATATATATATATATATGACTGTGTGTGCATGTGTGCGTACAAACGTCATACAGCTGTAGGCTTCTTAGTTGCAATCAAGTGGGGCTTCTAGGAAAAGGCATATGTATATCATATCACAGTTTATTATTTAGCAATGTCACATTACATCACCAAGGCTCAACTGAGCTAAAAAGAAACTTCTTTTTAGCTCAGTTTAGCCTTGTTGATGCAAAGTGACATTGCTAAATGCCGTCGGCAATCATAAAGTGTGATGTGATATACGTATGCCTTTCCTGGGTGCCCCTTTGATAACAATATATATAAATAAATACAGTACAATGTGTGTGTATATATGTAAATAAATGAATTATATATATATATATATATATATATATATATATATATATATATATATATATATATATATATATGATGTGTATATATGTATATACATTATATATATATATATATATATATATATATATATATATATATATATATATATATATATATATATATATATATATATATATATATATATATTATATTTATATATATATTCTTTATCACATACACAATTGTTCTGTAAATTGGTACAATTACTAACAGGGCCTCATTCAAAATGGATGGTATCTATTTATTCAGAAAAAGTTACAAGCCATCTAGGGCAAACATTCCTCATTATTAAGTTTGTCCTAGAAAGTTACAAGCTTTCTAGGACAAACTTAATAATATCTCCACTAGATAGCATCCATAGAGAAGGAAATGATAAAATTCATCTGATAAAAACTAATATAGTTACAGGTTGCATCAAAACAGAAGGGGGAGAGAGAGAGAGAGAGAGAGAGAGAGAGAGAGAGAGAGAGAGAGAGAGAGAGAGAGAGAGAAGTTCCTGACATCAAGGGAAACGACTAAACGAAGAGCATCAAAGGTTTTCGGGGGAATGTTTCCGATAAATGGAGGAAGAAGGGAAAGGGAATGTTTGGGTCTTCTCCAGAAAGGAAGCGATCGTGTTGTCTCCTGAAGAAGGGAAATTATTGTGCCTCGTGAGAGAATTGTTTCTTGGGTACCCAATGAACTATACAGGACGCCTGAACATCTCTCATTAGTACTGGGCTTTAACATTAGGTAATCACAATACGAGCTATACAAATATATATATATATATATATATATATATATATATATATATATATATATATATATATATATATACATATATATATATATATATATATATATATATATATATATATATATATATATATATATATATATATATATATATATATATATATATATATTCGTGCACACCCCGCCTCCCCCCCCACCTAATTTACCCTTTGTTTATTGAGAACCGCATGGCCGATCATTATTTGACCTAGAAATCAGAGCCCAGTTATCAACATTCTAATCTGTCCTTTCTTTTACCTGGAACAGATATTGAGATGACACAAAAAAAAAGGGGCAAAGAGAGGAGATTTACTGCTGCTCCCTTTTTAGAAGCTTAGCCCAACTAATCTTCTTAAAACGGCCTTCCTAATGGCAAATTAAGCAGCCTGAATTGTCTTACCTCCGCAGGAAACCTGGGAAGAGGCCACCGAATCGTTGAACACCTGGCCAGTGACGAATCGTTTGCACACAGCTCCTACCCTAGCCGCCTGCCTTAAAAGGAAGAGAAGCAGTTAAGAAGCAGTTAGTTAGTGTGGGAGCAGGAACCATGCAATAACCGTCCTCGAGGGACAGCCATACATGCGAGCGGTAACTTTGCTGAGAGACCATTTTTTCCCCCATCTGACTCCAGACTCCAGTCATCCTCAAGGGCACCGCCATATGTGTGATCATCCCTCATCCTTCTTCGTCAGAGACCCGCTTTCCCTAAGGTAAAGTACAAGTGAAGACTTTTCAGTCACGACAGTTTGCCCTTTAGAAAGCTTGGAGTACCAGCATTTCACTTCTGTCCTTGTGCCAGTTTATCCAGTGCCATTTCCAATGTCCTGTGTTCGAGTGTAAAAGTGGTCATTCATTCCTCGAGTCTTTGGCACCCTCAGTGCAAACTCGAGTCACATTCGGTGTTATATTGTTCCTTTACTGGCGTGTAATGTGTAAATCTCTCTTGTCTGCAGTTTCCTCTATATTCTCTTCATTGACATCACTGTCTTCGTCATCACTCATGTCACGCCTTGTCCAAAGATTATAGCAGTTCCCACATGCACTGCAAGCACAAAAGATTGTAGAAGATAGCTGACTACTCATGCAACCACACCTTCGAGATTTGCATGGCTCATTACCAGAGCATCCACATCGAATCATCTGCAGAATCTGTTCTGGAGCTGATTTGGCATTTGGAGGAGTTGTTACAGGAGAAAGGGACTTTGAATGTTCCTCTTTTTGCCAGCCATATAATGTAGGGTCAAGGTTTGGAGGATCTGGCTCCTCCACATGTTTCCAGATACACACTTGAAGGTGAAGAGTGCACTTCACATTTTCTATGAATGCCTCAGTGGTTGGTGGCAACAAAGGACTTCATTGCTGGCATCCTAGTGACCTTTCTGTTACCTGTTTTTGCCAACCACACCTGATAACGAGCCTCTGACCTTTAAGTGTTTTCATGGCAACCATAGCACGCAACAATAAACTTGCTAGCTTCATCGACAATAGCACTAAAGTCACTTTGTTCATCTCCTAATTTTTTCAGTATATACCCCTTTCTCAGGATCTTGATAGCTGTAGTCTTTCCAATGCCCCACATGTAAGCTGTCGTGTCGCATCCAATGAATGCATGGGCTGCTAACAAATCTTTATTTATGTCCTGATGTTTGATCACTGTGTCAGAAATGCTGCAGACTGATCTCTTGGCACTTGTCCCTTCCATCACAACAGGAATGTTAATGTTGTTACTATGGTAATGGTGTGCAAGAAGGAGGAACACACGAGTGTCATCACAAATAACTTTGATTTAACACCCTCCTTCTCTTGCAAGATGAATCATCTGTTGTACAATGATAACATCTGCCTCTTCATTTGTAGTTTTGAGGTCATATCTTGACAAGCAAGCTCCTTGTTCAACGTGAACTAGAACTGGGTTACCTCCTGTAAGGACTAACTTATGTTTGTAAGCTTCATGAGATGATGGTAAAGATGATATCCTTAATGGCAATTGCTGGCAAATAAGTTCAATCAGTTGCTGAACTACACACAGTATTGCACATCCATCAATGATCAGCACTTCTTGAATTAGTTGATCCTTGTATTTTGAGCGAGAATATTGCTTAACCTGTAGATTCGTCTTTAATACTGATTTTGTCTTTGTTATTGTCATAATGCCACTGTCATCAAACATTGATGTTGGCACTGGAGCAAGTTCATGGTTAAATACATGCTTCAAATCAATGTCTCTTGTTGCCAAAATACCCATTACTCTGGAGTATATCAAAGCAGTGTCAAATGTGGGTGATGGACCAATAGTAACGCTCTTCTTAGTGTCAGACAGTGTTTTAACTCTGGTTCGAATCGGATTATGGAACCCTGCCGGACATGATTCGTGAAATTCTACCATCTGTTCATTTACGATGGCAATTGCTTCATCAACATTCACTTGGCCATATTTCAAAACCCCAGAAGCTATGTTGACAAAGCCATCTTGATGTTCATCTGGACTCAAAGGATCAATGAAAGATGACATCTTCTCACCGATTTTCTTTCTGTCAGTTTCATCAGCATGTCTGCAAGTATCTGACTACTCCTTGTGTGAAATAACATGTACCTGATTATAGTTTTTTTTTTTCATTTCAGCAAGATCTTTAACAAGCTGGCTGCAGTGGTGTAAACTAAGTGCCCATCTCTTCATGGCAGCTGGTTTAAGAGTAATGCCCACCATTCCTCCAGGGCCATGGCCATATCTCATAAATGTGGTCTCTATGAACATATCAAACCACATCCCATTCCAGATGTTTGCATGATGCCACATTACATGTTCTCCTTTCATAAAAGAATTAAGGACCTCCCTTGGCAGTTTGTTCATGGATTCCATGTAATATAAGCCATACCTGGCATATTTAATGTGACCAGCAGCAAAGAAATATGGCAACAACATCTTCACTGCCATCAGATGAAGGGGCCATTCTATCTCTCTGGGGCTCTTATAAAGAGCATCATTATAAGCACTGGTTTGATTAAGCAATCAACCCATAATTTTGTTGTTCTGCTCTCATTTGCTCTTGTGTCCAGTATCTGTAACATGTCTTCACAGCTGTGACACTGTTGGCTCACAGAGCGAAGAAGTTCTTCTGCAACCAGCCAAAGAGCTCTAGTATTTTGTGGGAATTTCTTTCCAGATAACATTTTGATTACCCCTCCAAAAGCTGCCTCCATAAGTTCCTTCACTCCAGTGTCACCCATAAGAGTTCCAACACATCCAACAAAACTCATAAGCATGCGCATGCCACCAGTCCTTGGAACAAATGATTCAAACAACTTTGGGAATGCCCATGTTACATGAACAGTCACACAATAAAGCTGCTGGTCTGCAGCCATTATTGTGTGTTGTTGTCCTTTTGGGTATCGTACATAGCAGTCAGTATTGTTGATGGATCTGATGGGATAGTGTTAATCAAAGGCTTGTACACAGCTTTTGTTGCTGGTTTCACTGAATGTTGTTGTTCTCTGCATTTCATGGTGTTGAACTCTCCAAACTCTGGAGTTTTAGGATTAGACACAACATCTTTCAGAAACTGGAAGTCTAGGACATGAGGCCTTGTCAATAGAATTCTTTGGCTGGCCAGAATACACAGAGGAAGGGGGGTTACTTTTTCCATGACTTGTGGGCATTGGTGGTTTTTGTGGTCCCTTATAAAGCTGCATTGAGACATCTGGTGGCACTTTTGATTTCATCTCTTCTTTCTCGAAGCACCTTATCTTATTGGCATTGTTAGCATCATTCTCTTTAGCTTGACTCTGTGTTAACAAAACAACTAAGGAATGTGCTGATTGGAACCCATTCTGTAAAGAAATGTTGCAATCAAAATTGTCAATGACTGATTGTACAAGTCCAATACTGGCATCTGAGATTCCACTCATTGCTTTGTCAGTGACAGATGCCACAGCTGCAGATGCTTTAAACCTCTTGACTTCATCATATGAACATGTAACTCCCATGACTGACAGGTGATTGATGAGTGATTTTTCTCGCACACGTAAACCAAGACCAATTTGTAAGTCAGTTGCAGTATTTGTGATTAAACTGGTGATAATATTGCAGATGAGAAGTGATGGTGGTGTGTTATCTAACTTTGGTGGTGATGCGGGAGAGAATTGACATCAAAGTGGGACTTCCAATTTGTGAAGCTGAATCCTTATTGATGCGTGTTAAGTATGAGTTTCGTTTTTCCCGAAATGCTTCTGACTCTTTCCGCACTCTCTTCGCTAGTCTCTCCACAGCAATGTTGTCATCATGACCATCATCAACTAACTTCAAAATCTCACCACCCCTACTGCGGAACATCACAATACTCGCTACACCAGGAGAATACAGTATTAGAGGTTCATCTGTAAAATATTCTTGCAACTTGTGCATCAAGTTGCGACGTGAAAGTTCATTTCCCTCATTAATTATATATGCATCGTAAAGGTCTGTTGAGGTCCATATCCTTGAAACGTCCCTGTTCATTTCTTGTATAAAAAGGTCGAATGCCTTGTCAGTGTCATGCATAGGACACATTGATGCTTTCGCTGCAGATTTAACAGAACGTTCATTCATGAATTTATTCCTACAATCATCATGATATCTTGCGTCAGCAGCATGAAGATCACTAACAGCACCACCAGTGCGGATGAGAACCTCCTTGGCCCACTTGTCGGCCCTTTGATTACAGACCTTAATAACAGATTCTTTAAAAGTCAACTTTCCCAGACCACGATCAGCCGTTGTACACAGTCTCACTCTGCGCCATCTGTATAGGTTGTGAGAATTTGGTTACATTAAGCATATTTCTCCACAAAAAAAGCAGTGTTCTAAGAAGCTGAATTTTGTTTCGCCAGATCTTCGCCTTTTTGGTGCTTCTAATTCCTTTGTAGGTAACCTAGAGGATTGTCGTTTCAGATGACGTTTAAAGTGAGACTTTGATATATATGAAGACACACAATTGCCATGACAGTTTATTGTCAGATTTGAATTATCATTCCATTATTGTTGAAGAATAGCACCAAGACCATCTCCTCGTATCTTACTGGATTCAATTATTTCCTGTATGCGTTGTTTACCAGCAGTAGTCAATGATGCTTCAGATGTTCCACAATTGGAGAAACATTCAGCCATTTTGTCAAGTTGCGGTTCTACAAAATAAAGAAAAAATTTAGTTTTGCAAATGGAAACGGTTTAGAATATAATTTGATATATAATATGATTTTGTGCTTATTCAAAGCTGTGACATATTCAAATTCAAATTTTTTGCATTTGGGTCCAAAGTTTAACTTTCTAACAACATTCAAAATAGATTTTATAAATATAGATATCATATATCATATGATCAATATTTCTTTTTTTATTCTAAATAAACAAACAAAATATAAAACTTCGCAAGAATAATTGAGTATAATTATGATAACCAGTTATTATCTGCTCATCAGAGCATGAAAATTGGTCCTTGTAACATTATCTTACCAAGTTTTACCTTTTAAATGACAGTTTAGCCAGAATATTGTCAATAAAATGAAAATTACAAAATACGGCGGCCATATATGTGGCCATCTTGAATATCTCAAAACCCTCAAGGATGCTAGAGTGGCAGCATTCAGATTTGAATTCAGCACCATCAAAATACGGGAAACCAGTAAAAAAACATTAGGCAGACCACAAAGCAAGGTCATGCAAAAAATCTTAGTTTGGCAATCGAACTATTATTCAAGTTTAAGGATAGAGTGAATCCCCTGCTTGCATCCAACATTAATTTATAAATATACCTGCCCCAGATGTATTCTGGAGACTACTGAGGGTTCGAATCTGCTCTCATCAGGGGGTGAGCGACAGAACGGAGTAGACTGTCCAGTATTGACCAATCTAAAATAAGAAATCATGTAAAGATATGCAAAATATGCAAACACATTTAGACATCAACGATTTTAAAGTTTTAGGACAAGTGCAAAGTGAGGAGTTGACCATCTTCAAGGGTATAATGATTAAACTGCTTGTTCCTTCACTTAACAGCCAATCTTCATCAACAAGGTTATTCATTACCTAATGTTTATGTATTTTCTCCTTGCTTATATTTACCTGTTTTTAGTAAAACTTTTACAACCAATATGGGTAGGTGTCCTGTGTTTTCATGGTGTCACCGTGTTGCTTTTGTATACTTTGAAAATTTATATACTTTTTATCTTTTTTTTTTTTACAAAATGTATACAATTGTTTATTATTTTACCCGCTTTCAGCACTGAGAATGCATCATTCGATGTGAAATGTCGGCTTTAGAACAAACACAATGTTATCAAAGCGCCTTTCCCTGAAAACCTGGATCGTGTATCAACCGAGCCTCCGCTCTCAGTCCCATAATATATATATATATATATATATATATATATATATATATATATATATATATATATATATATATATATATATATATATATATATATATATATATATATATATATATATATATATATAAATTAGGTGCAATTAATGAACAAGCAAGCTTCCGTGAGATACATAGATAAATATCACTGAATTATGTCCAAAAAGTTACAATTCCGAAATTCTTTAATGACATAAGATTTATTTTAACTGTGTTCACTTTCGTTTTCATTTCTCCACGAACTACCTTTCATGATGAATGCGAGTGCAACATGAACTATGTGCCGGAAGTTGCAATACTGTACCATTTAAAAGGAAAGAGTTACTTTTTAACTGCGTTTCTTTTACTTTACAGTTTTCGTTATTCTTTCTTACGTTAACTTTGTACTGGATGTTAATTTAGAAATCATTTCATGACCGAACATCTTTGATCATATGTTACCATTCTTTTCGATTTGTTTATTTATTTGTATATTATTTTAACGATACGTGTGAGAGCAGCTTTAATTTGTCGTTATGCTAATCTCTGCGAACGCCCCTTCCGGTCTCAGTGACAAATTCAAAACAGTCCATTCGTATTCCCTACGCCATTACTCTCTCGGCACTTTGAAGTCCCCGATTTGGCCCCGGTGATTTTGGATCTCTGAGTGCGATGCAAATGCGTAGAAAGGATCGCCGTTGCAGAAGGGTTAATGTTTCTTTGAGGAGCGAATTAAGCATTTTCCCATGAAAATATCGTTGCAGGCAATGGCCGAGAACGTTTTCCCCGTGTGTTTGTGTATGTGTGTATCTGATAATTAGCTCTCTCTCTCCCTATCGCTCTCATATATATATATATATATATATATATATATATATATATATATATATATATATATATATATATATATATATATATATATATATATATATATATATATATATATATATATATATATATATATATATATATATATATATATATATATATATATATATATATACACACATACACTATATATATACTATATATATATATATATATATATATATATATATATATATATATATATATATATATATATATATATATATATATATGTTATATATTAGTGTTTGTTTGTGTGTTGTTATGGGAACTTCTTATGCCAGAACTTTGCCATGTTTCCCCTTTAATCAGCATATTGACCTTGTAGGACCCACTGAATTCCTGAAGAAATTCAAGAAAAATTATGCGTCACTCCATATAGAATACAGCCTGATCGCTGTAACTGTATTTTCTCTTTTAGGAAATTCCTTTCAACTCTCTCTCTCTCTCTCTCTCTCTCTCTCTCTCTCTCTCTCTCTCTCTCTCTCTCTCTCTCTCTCTTTGTGCCTTTGGAGTTCGTTTGTGTTTTTGCCTATTTTTCCAACCTTCGGAGTACCTTTCATGCAAGGTTCTAAAAGTCATGAGCGGTTCCAAAATTCGTCTCTTGTTTTGACGAACCGGAGTATCCTGTCATTTTAAATAATTGAGTTTTCCAGCCAAAGTGTCTCATTTTTTGATACTCTATAACATATCGAAACTTCAGCAGTTGAAATGAGTAGAAACTCTCCATAATAGCAAAATCTCAGCATGAGCGAAAAAATGGCTTACGCCAGTTCGTTAAAATAGGAACGAATTACTGGACCCGTTGCCCGGCTGTGTTTGAGCTGCCTTCCTTTTGAATCAAACAATCTGAGGCAAGTGTATCATCAGAGAGTCCCGTCAACATCCTTAATGAAATTTTCGAGTTTCGAATGCCAGTAGAGACAAAGGAATTTCCCAATGAATCTCAGTTCCCACTTTGGTCAACATGATGATCAAAATATTATTTTTCATTACTGTTGCAAATCCTTAGCTAGTAAACTCTTATTCTAATTACTGGAAAAAATTGCAAGTTAAAAACACCTTGAGGTTAGAATTTGGCCCGCAACACGCGTTACTTATTTAAAGCTGTGCATGAATTAGTGGATGTTTTATGAACGAGTTCTGTTACTAAACTTTCTAAAAATCAACATGCATGAAAGAGAAAAAATAGAAGAGTAGTTTCAAGGAGACTCTGGCAGTTGGAATTATTTTGTTTTCTCAGTGATTCTGGCATTTTAGACGATTCTTAGTAGCTTTTTTTTTTAAATAATTAAGTAAATTAAAGCAACTTTTCAAATTGTGGTTAATTCACTATTCTATATTTAATAAAAAAAATTAATGAGAGTCAACATTGTCGTCATTTTGCTGCATTCTTAATAGACTTGGTGATGAGTTTGAAAATCATTCTTATATATATAAAATATATATATATATATATATATATATATATCGTTATATATATATAATATATATTATATATGTATATATATATATATATATATATATATATATATATATATATATATATATATATAAATTTCTGACTCACGTCGGGATCGAACCCAGGTCTCTCAGGTGGAAAGCAAGGGCGTTACCCACTGGGCCATACAAGTCAGAGTAACTGCACCCAAGGAATTACCTGGGCAAGCTAACTGCTTGAGTTTTTCCCAACTTCCCGACTCAGCAATGACCCAATAGACAACATTTCATTGAATTATTTTCTGAGTGAATAAGATAGAAATCATCAACACACAATCACGTGTGGAACAAAATAAATTTCTGACTCACGTCGGGATGACCCAGGTCTCAGGTGGAAAGCAAGGGCGTTCCCACTTACAAGTCTAAAACAGTTGGAACCTGAGCAAACCCAAGGAATTATTTTTAACTGCTTGCATACCAAAGTTTTCTCCAACTTCCCGACTCAGCAATGACCCAATAGACAACATTTCATTCTAATTATCCCTTCTGAGTGAATAAGATTGAAATTAAAATCACGTGTGGAACAGAAATAAATTTTGACTCACGTCGGGATCAACAGGTCTCTCAGGTGGAAAGCAAGGGCGTTACCCACTGGGCCTTAGTCTTTGGAACCTGAGAGCAACTGCACCCAAAAATGAATTACCTGGCTAATGTTTGCATACCACGAGTTCCCGACTCAGCAATGACCCAATAGACAACATTTCATTCTAAAATTATCCCTTCTGAGTGAATAAGATAGAAATCATCAACAACAATCACGTGTGGAAAGAAATAAAGACTCGTCGGGAGACTCAGGTCTCTCAGGTGGAATTATTTTGTTTGGGCCATACAGTTGAATTCTGGCAAGGAATTTGGGCAAGCTAACTGCTTGCATACCAGTAGTTTTTTTCAGGTTCCAAATTCTTTTACTTGTATAAAGTTAACGCAACTCCACCTGAAGACCTGGGTTGATCCCGACGTGAGTCAGAAATTTATTTCTGTTCCACACGTGATTGTGTGTTGATGAAAAATCTTATTACTCAGAAGGGATAATTCGAATGAAACATTGGGTCATTGCTGAGTCAGTTTTGCTGGTATGCAAGCAGTTAGCTTGCCCAGGTAGACTTGGTGATGCAGTTGCTTTGAGGTTCCAAATCATTTTAGATATGGCCCAGTGGGTAACGCCCTTGCTTTCCACCTGAGAGATGGGTTCGATCCCGATGAGTAAATTTATTTCTGTTCCACATATATTGTGTGTTGATGATATATATATATATATATATATATATATATATATATATATATATATATATATATATATATATATATATGTATATATATATATATATATATATATATATATATATATATATATATATATATATATATATATATATATATATATATATATATAGCATCCTCTGCATGTGATGTTACGTATATAAGAATGTATATGTAAATATTGGCTTCTGTGTTTCGGTTCTATAGGTGCCCTCTTAAAAAAAAAAAAACAGGAAATTTGAGATTTACATTATGCATTTTACACACTGTTGCCGGGCTCAGGGCCAATACTCCTGACTTCATTGAACCTAACGAATGGCCCTCAAAAAGTCCAGATCTCATCGCAATGGATTTTACCATGTGGCGTTTACTGTTACATCAACTCCAGTTACAGAGGAGAGGGGTTACAGACATACAATACTTAAAAGCTCTGTTGATGGGAGCTTGGAACATTATCCTGCTTGAAATCATCCAAAGGGCGACTGGAAGTTGGCTAGACCGTCTACGCCGTTGTGCAGCTGCCCAGGGAAAACATTTTGAACACCACATCTAACATTTGCGTTTTTGTTCTTTTAACCATGTTTCTGTCAACAACAGCTGTTTTCTGAGTCAAACAATTAAATAAACTTTACCAAATTTCTTGGTTTTGGAGGGGCACCCCATAGATGAAATTTAATTGGTATTTCTTGTTCATCGATATCGTTTTTCGATTCTGTGATGATGTTTTTCGTTTATGTTCAACGTAAAGTTTATTCAATTTTATTTCTTCTGTGCAACACGTGCCGGGACATTTGCGTCCTTTTAACATTAGCAAGGCACTTTTTCTCAAATTTCATAAGTGGCCATTTGCTTCTGAAGTGAAAATTTGCCAAATGTAGTTTCACAGAACCCAACAATTTCCTCTCTCTCTCTCTCTCTCTCTCTCTCTCTCTCACACACACACACGCTCGGGCCTGCTCTCATTTTTTTGGCTCATTTATTTCTGTATTCCATGTTTCTGTGTATCGCGTTTTCCCCTTAGCCCAGATTCCCATTTATTCTAGATAAAAATATCCTGCACCCAACGCCAAACCGTTTCGTGAGGTTGATTTACAATATGTCTATCTGGTCTCCCTTGACATCACATCCAATTATGGAGGCTGAGTGCACCAACTCTCTCGAAATTAAATCCTGGCTGCTTTCGAGATCATGGCCCTCGATAAATGGAGGATAGTCCAAATCACATAACAAGTAGAGCTGACCACATATAAGGAGCGTTGTAGCCTTGCAAACTCGGTGAAAATCTATTTTTGTTTTGGTTTAGATCCCAGTCGGGATTTGTGGGATTTGAGTATGCGTTGCTTCAGTTATGTTCTCTTTGTTAATGTTGATTGTTGTCAGATTTTTATTTCTTATGGAAGTTAGTCCGATTTCGCTCACATAGTAAGTCCTGTAGTTATACTTTGATGCAAAGCAGTTCGAAAATGCACATTAAGAAATAACTTGCTTAGAGAACACCCTTATTATAGATGGACCATATTTTAAAACGGAAACAAAATAGTATGAAGTATATAAGACATTTTGGCGGAAATTAAAATGCTGAATGATCCAAGACAATAGACAACATATAAATTAATCAATGAACTGTTCGAGAGAGGAAGAGACAGAGTCTGAGGCGATCTCAAATATTTTTAGCTTGACGGCATAAAATGACAGCATTCGATTTCAGGTGCCTCTAACTGTTAGAATCTGGCCTAGGCAATTTCATACCTAAGATATAAATTGATTAGACAACTATCTACCAAGATATAAGAAATGGGGGTAAATTGTGGCTTTCTATGCCGGAGATGTGGCCCCATAATCTATGTAGTATATGTAAAAATGGATGTATGTATATGTGTGTGTGTATGTGCCAGAATAACTCTGGAATGCATTAAGCAATTTCAACCAAACTGGGTATACATATGACTTACTATCTAGAAATCAGCACTGTGGTGGTAAGACATCACTAGCACTAAAGGGAACCGACGGGGGTGGTAAGGGCTTCCCTGAAACGGGGCTGGTTATACCCGTAGACTTAGAAACTTTACGAATTTATCATACCTAACTTCGGTATACATATAACTTACTATCTGGAAAAGAATACTGTGGGAGAGAGAGAGTGAGAGGGAGAGGAAGTGAGAGAGAGAGAGAGTGGAAGGGGTGTTAGGGAGAAGAAAGAGAGAGAGAGAGGGAGAGGAAGTGAGAGAGAGAGTGAGAGGGAGAGTAAGGGGGTGTTTGGGAGAAAAAAGAGGGAAAGAGAAAGAGAGTTGGAGAGAGAAAGAGAGAGAGAGGAAGTGAGAGAGTGAGAGGGAGAGGAAGCGAGAGAGAAAGAGTAGAGGTGGTGTTTGGGAGAAGAAAGAGGGAAAGAGACAGGGAAGGTTGGAGAGAGAAAGAGAGAGGGAGAGGAAGTGAGAGAGAGAGAGAAAGGAAGCAAGAGAGAGAGAGAGAGAGAAACAGTAGAGGGGTGTTAGGGAGAAGAAAGAGGGTAAGAGACAGTGGGGATTGGAGAGAGAGAGTGAGAGGAAGAGGAAGTGAGAGAGAGAGTAGAGTGGGTGTTAGGGAGGAGAAAGAGGAAAAAGTGAGAGAGAGAGAGAGAGAAAAAAAAAGTGAGAGAGAGAGTAGAGGGGGTGTTAGGGAGGAGAAAGAGGGGGAAAAGTGAGGGAGAGAGAGAGAGAAAGTTTATCGGTTTTCATTCAGAGTTATTACAGGCAGCGCTGGGTTGGTCAGCTAGTTAAGAAATAAAACTAGATAGTTGTAACAAATTACTGCAGTTTTGGTTACTACTTTTATACTGTATATCAGGCAGGGACATTCTTCATCAACAGGCACTCACGATAATAAATTGATTGGGTTGAGAATCATAAAAAGAAAAGAAGTTAGCTCCTCGCATTCCTGAACATTTCTTATAGGTAACGTTGGTATTAGGATTTCCCCTATTGTTAAATGGAATCTGGTTCTCCTTTTACATCGGTATGCTATAATGTTTCATCTTTTTAAAGCGGGAATACTCGACAGTCTTGTAAACTTTTACATTTTCATAGCAGTTGTTGTAGATACGATTTTGCAGCATTTATACGTGATTTAATATTTAGAAAGCTACTGATTCAGCTTCATTCATGGAAATTGAAATATTTTTGTAAATATTGATACTCAACCCTCGATAAAATGGTTTGTTTAATTAAAGTGTAATAAGATATATTTTGTAAATATCAGTAGAGAATTCCGAGATTAATTTAATGCATGGACCTGTCCAATTAAGGTCTTGAATAATATTCCCTTCTGTTTACCGCACCTTCGATATAACTCAGATTTTATGTTAAATGTATCAGAGTTGTTCTCCCAGTTGTGTGTTCAATAATTATAAAAATTGTACTTTATTTTGTTTATTTCAAGCAAATAAAGTTTTAGAATTAGCGTTTGAATTTGGTGCCAGGAAGAGCTGCGAACAGATAATATTCCTAGCATAAAAAGTTCCCAGATTTTGAACAGGCATACGGGAAAAGTACAGTTTGCCACACTAAGATTCGAAACTATGTACTTCTTATTCTTAACAGCTTCACAGTGTACGGAAATGAGATCTATAACAAAATGAAAATATATTCGAGGGCCTGTTGAGAGAGGAGAGCATCCAGTAAGGAAAATTGCAGAGTACTTTTACTCAAATATTCGAGGCTTAAGGTCAAATCTTCTTGGTATCCAGAATTGTGCCCGTAACTGTGATTTGATGTTTTTATCTTAGACTCTTTTAAGTAGTAACAAGTCAAAGGTTGAGTTTTAATCCCAGGGTTTGATGGCCCAGATTTTATTTATCGTCGTAACATCCCACATGTGCAAGGTATGGATGTATACAGTAAGTCCGGACGACCTGTGTATCGCCAGAAAAACTTAGATTGTAGTTGCCTTGAAATTCTTTGTTCTAAGATTTTCAGTAAGTTCTACAATGTATACGCATTTGCTGTCTACCACAATCCAAATATCGACTATCCTGTATATGACTGTCTCTTGGTGAGGATTAGTATGGCTCAGTTACAGGATTCAAAAGCTTTATTCGTTATTTGTGGAGACTGGATTGCAAAGCACAGCGAGTGGCTTAATTCAAATTCCACAGATCAACATGGCAGGTCTGCTCTTGAGTTTTTTGTATCCTCCGACTTTGTACAGCTAGTTGAGGAACCCACGCATATTTCTGATAATAGATTAGACCTCATATTCACAGACGTTCCTGCTACTGTCAAGTCTTCTGATATATAGGCACTTCCGATCACTAAGCCATTGAGATGGACATATCTGTCAATCAGTATATTCCTAATTCCACCATTAGAAAAACGACGTGGCTGAAATCAAGAGCTAATTGGGATTGCAATATTGAAGCTTGTCAGGCATTTAATATTTCAGATACTATATCAGATCCAGATCCCAACAAGAAGCTAAATGAAATGCTGATGGCTATTTTAGTAAGGTATTTCCCTAAAAAGATCATCATATTCAGGACAAATGAGCAGCCATGGTTTGATGGTGCATGTAGGAGAGCTTACCATGACAAGCAGACCAAATTCAAGGCGTGGAGATGAAATCCTTCACATGAAAATTACACCATTTTTGTTGAGTCTGGCTGTGCTGCGAATAGAATTTATCATATACTATAGCTGAGAGAAATCACAATAATTTCTTGAAGAGGAAACTTGAAGGAATTGCTCAGCCTCATCTGTGTTGGACCAGATTGACTTTATCTAACTTTGGGTCAGGCACATCTCCCATTCCTCCTCTACTAACATTGATGCTAATTTGTTACTGGCTCTAAGGAAAAAGATGAACTTCTTCATAAAGCTTTTGAAGCAAAGCAATCACCTGAGGATGTCCCTCATCCCGATACTTGTCATCCTGAAACAATTCTTACAAATTTTCACTTCTCTCTAGAAAATTTTTGATAATCTTGATAGCTGGGGCGGAGAAGATCCTGAAGGTTTCTTCCCTTTGTTTTTTAAAAAAGTTTCTAGTGTGTTGTCTTCCAAGATTAGTAAATTCTGTAAATTTTTATATCGGCGTAGTACCTTTGCAGATGAGCGCAAGCTTAGCAATACAGTGCCTGTTCCAAAGAACAGCATATCTGCAGACTGCAGTAACTACAGGCCAATATCTATTCTCCCTGTGCTCTCCAAAGTTGGAGGAAAACTTATTTTTAAGCCGCTATACAATATGTGGAATCTAAAAGACTGTTTGCTGATAGTCAATAAGCATATAGGAATCAGTTAGGTACCTGCGATACTCTTTTAGATTTGACATGCCATTTGCAAGAGAATCCTGATAAGAGTTTTGAGTGCAGAGTAATTCAAATAGATTTTAGTGCTGCTTTCGATTTAGTAAATCACAAGGCACTTATTTATAACTTCAGAATTTTGGATGAGGTGGATATGTTTTAGGTTTACTTCAAGATTTCCTTACAAGTAGGCAGCAATGAGTTGCTGTTAATGGGATCTATAGTTAACCAAGACCTATTGTGTCTGGAGTTCCACAGGGCAGTTCTTGGCCCACTATTATTTTTAGTGTATGCAAGTGATATGGTTGTTGGCCTGGAAAACAAGATTGTTCAGTATGCCGATGATGCTATACTTGTGGATGTCGTAAAGTCTCCACTTATGAGAAATGAAGCTTCCCTTAGTTTCAGTTGCGACATGGAGCTGCTTAGTGAATGGTGTAGTTGGTTGGATATGAAGCTGAACTCCAGTAAAACGAAAACACTGTTGATTAGCAGATCTCGTACAGATTTTCCACCCCATCCTCCCTTGCAAGTAGATGGGACTCTGCTGAATGAGCCTGGAGTTTTAACTATTCTAGGTTTAACTTTTGTCTCAAATCTTACTTTTGAGAAACATCAAATGAAAGTGTCAGCAAATGCCGCACAAAAGTTAACTATAGTACGAAAGGCCTCATACATTTATAACAGTGATAAAATCAGTGCAACTAGTTTTAGATCAGTTGTCCTTCCTTTACTAAAATACTGTTCTCCGGTATGGATGTCTGCTTCTGACAGAGATTTATCTCTGTAAAGTGGTTCGTGGTGGTAGGTTTCTGTTTCTGATATTAGCAGTTATGACTTGAACCATCGGCAGATAGTCTCTTGTTTGTCAATTTTTCTTAAGTTGTATCTTAACAGAGATCTTTCACATTCTCAGTTGATCCCTGATCCCCTTTTCCTGCCGAGAGTGACCAGATTTGCTGAACGGCAGCACCAGTATGCAGTAAATGTGCCTTGCTGTAGAATTTTTCAGTTCCAGAGGTCCTGTATTCCTCATACCGTTGGACTGTGGAAGAGTCTCAAGTAGGTGTCATGCCATTGGAACTTCAAAAGTTCAAGCGAAGATGCAATGCACAACTACTCTAATACTATTCTCCTTTCGTTTTAATACATTTTTACTTATTTATCAATTTTTTTATTTCTTGTTATATATATATATATATATATATATATATATATATATATATATATATATATATATATATATATATATATATATATATATATATATATATATATATATATATATATATATATATATATATATATATATATATATATATATATATATATATATATATATATAAATATATCTGTATATATATATATGAAATTATCACACCGTGATTTTATATACAATCATGAAGCTACAGATGTCGCTTAATATCAAATTCACGCTACCTCGGGAATATCTTCGATGGAGAATTATCACCGAAGGGGAATTTATATAAGTGATAAATGGATTGGTACTGCCGGGACACAATCCATTTATCACTTATATAAAATTTATATAAGTGATAAATGGATTGGTCTTGATGGTGCAGTGGTAACGTCACTGGAGTCGCTGAATAGGTCCGTGTCGAGGGTTCGTGTCCCGGCAGTACCAATCCATTTATCACTTATATAAATTCCCCTTCGGTGATAATTCTCCATCGGGGATATTCCCTGAGGTAGCGTGAATTTGATATTGCGACATTTGTAGCTTCATGATTGTATATATATATATATATATATATATATATATATATATATATATATATATATATATATATATATATATATATATATATATATATATATATAGTGTGTGTGTGTGAATTTTAGTCCACTATCCTATCACGTGACTTTTTTTATACTAGCAGACATTAAGCCATAAGTATCACTCACACTGAAAAATTTATTCAACACAAAAATTGCGCGAGAAAATATTATTGCCTTAAGTAATGGGAGTATTTTTATCATTCTCATACTATAGTAAGAGTATCTTTTTTATTGCGTAGGTTCATTCTGTCTACATCAAATTTGACGAAGAGAGAGAGAGAGAGAGAGAGAGAGAGAGAGAGAGAGATCTGAAACTTCATTTGGTGGCGAAAACATATTTTGCTCATTTGATTTTGTTTCAAAAATGTTTGCACCTTCTCGCCCGTTTTTCCTTTGATATTTATCAGCTTTAGCAACGCTGCGCCGCATTTCCTAAAGGAATATTTTCAGGGAACTGAATGTTCTAGGTTTATGAGTCGCTAATGGGTTCATTCCGAAATTCTTTTTCAGGCTTAACTCTCAAGCCTCGTAAAAAAGTTGTGCTCATATTTATTATGGAATTGGTTAGGTACAGTCACTGATGTACCCTGCAGAGGTTCATATAAAACATATCTATGTTTTTACGTACTCTTTGTAATGAAGTGCTTGAGGAACTGTAAATGCAAACGCAAGTTTCATCTTGGTTGAGTTCAGGTCGGCCAAAATGTTTAGTTATTTTTAATCATTGTCATTCAAAACCAGTAAGCATTTATATATATGAGGTCTAAAATGGGGCTGACTCGCATGGCACGTACTCATTCAATGCAATGGCAGTTTGTGGAAGGGAGAAAAAAATGAGAAGAAACTAACAAATGAATAATATTAGAGTCAATTCATGAAAAACGCATATACACAGAAATATAAAGAAATATATCCATAACACAGTACAGGTCTGAAAAAGTAAGTCAAGGGTGCACAATACATTACAGTAAGCTCTGAACATTTTCAGTCCGGTAGAAAACTCGCTGTAATTTATGGCTATGAAAATAACACTATAATCCCCCCAGAGTCAAGGAAAACGGATAAGCATTAAACAACCAGCAAAATTTTGGCTAAGTTCTGGGACTTATTCTCTTCAGGAGGGGATTGAGTTTTTACGTACTCTGAACTGCTCCAACTAAGAGCGGGATTTTTCCGGGTGTGAGTGTAATTACTCTCGGGGCTATTTTATGATAATTCTTTGATGTAATTAATTACGAGGGACAGAGAGGGAATGTCAAATGAATGGTTTTAGATCATAGGGGTGAGGATTACCCCGTGGTGGCCCTCTCATATTGAAAAGTGTTTTGACATAAGAATGAACGATTCTCTCTGAACATTGGTCGCCCAGCTGTGAACTAAACGCGATTTCACATGAGCTACAAAGCAGTGAGAGAGAGAGAGAGAGAGAGAGAGAGAGAGAGAGAGAGAGAGAGAGAGAGAGAGAGAGACTAACATTCAAACAGAAAGAAATATGAAACCATGAGAAGCACATCTCATTTCAAATGAACACATAGACCGAAAGAAAAAAGAAATAAATTAAGGGGATGAGGAAGTGAGGCAATTAGATTGTTAAATGTGAAGCACTGTTTGTTGGCGTCTGAGATTCGATCCAGCTGTATTCGACAGTTATCCTTGACTAACTTTCGGGGCATATGAAGCTGATATTTGAGGACAACATTAGAAAGCTTTTTACTTCATATCGAGACTAATATCATCAAAGTTGGAGGGGGCCAAACACCACAACCAAGACTCCATTTGAAATGCGAGTAAGGTTTTATCTTTCGTATTAGTACCCTCCCTGATAGAGTTTCTGGCTTTCTCTTTCCTCGGCCGTATTTATCAAGAAGAGTTAATGCTCTCGATTTAGCAGTCGCAACACAGGGCCCAGACCAGTTTTAAAGTAGATTGTCACTTTCGAGACTTTATCGTCCCTTGATATTTTCCTTTTAAGGAAATCACGCGTTGTTCCTGCTTCCACAAATACATTCAGAGGGGCAAAATGAAAGGCAAACAACCTAAGTTTGGTTCCTACATTTAGAAACCAAGCCAAGTGGATTGGAGCAACATCAGATGATAAATGAGTGGTCGTTTTGGTTAATGAAGTTTTCTTCTCACTTCCTCGCTCGAAAGATCAAAGTTTTCCTAAATTCACACGTCAGAGACTAATTCAGTTTTCAAGAAAACGATAGAGCACAAAAGTTTTGCGTTCTTCTTTAAACAAATAGAGCATTCAAAATTAAACAAGTCCCTTTTCTTGTTACGTTTTCCAGTTCTCTCTCTCTCTCTCTCTCTCTCTCTCTCTCTCTCTCTCTCTCTCTCTCTCTCTCTCTCTCTCTCTCTCTCTCTCATGTAAACAACCTTAAATAAACCCAGGGAAGTTTCCTTGCAAAAATCGTATTGACCAGTTCCGAAGAAACCTTTTTTAAAATCAGCTTTCATGGGATAAAGGTTTTTACATCAAGAAAAGATGTCCAGTTGGAAGTTCGACAAGGACACACAAGTTCACTTGTGAAATTTTAGGTAGAATTAACGAAAAGCATGAGAGAGAGAGAGAGAGAAATTCTAAATACTTTTTTCCTTGCTGTTTACGTCAAAATATTTTTGGTAACTCCTGGGAGTAACTAATTTGTCAGAGATAACTCAAAAGGTACCATAAACGCAAACATTACTCCTTTCATTCAATTCTTGGTTACAACCAACCATTGAAAGATTTCATTAGCGCAAAACAGCGAATATAAAATGCACGGATAGGTAAAGAAAGACAGATACAGAGACAGATATTGCCACTGAGCTGGAGGAAGGTACTGAAACAAGAACTAACCGAGCGCATTCGTGGCCACGCTTTCTCAGGGTCTAGTGATACAAAAATAAGTAATTATAAAGTCAACTCTGTGGAAGCAATACATAAACATAAAAACTAGCTATATGCAACTCTTTCAAAATTAATTGTCTAAAAGTTTTATTTACACAAATATAACGTTCGAGCAGCGAATACAATTACTAGTTTATTTCAAGACTTGAAAGAATATAATCACGTTGTTGATTGGAAAAATGCAAAAGCTATCGTGTACTGCTGAATGTTGTATAATAAATTAAAATTGTGTTGATTTGATCAAAACAGCCCAGGGGTGTACATATTTGACAGACTGTTAGTAAATAATATTTCAAGATAATTAGTTTTTAAATAGTTTCAAACTAGCTTGCTTGTATGTATTATTGTTGCCACAAAGTTGGCTTGGTAACTGTTAATGATTTGACGCATTACCTGATCCTGATAAGGTTTTAGAACAGGGAAACGTTCGGTATAGTGAATTTGATAATAAATGAGGATTGTAGCTTAATATTTGTTGATGATAAAATGTCACGTGTGCAAAAGTGAAAAAACACAAACATCACACACACACACACACACACACACACACACACACACACACACACACACACACACACACATATATATATATATATATATATATATATATATATATATATATATATATATATATATATATATATGTGTGTGTGTGTGTGTGTGTGTATGTATAATGTATTTATGTAACAGGGGCAAAGTTTCATTATGATGGATGGACTAGATGCCGACGCAATTTGGGCATTAACGTTCCTGTGGTTGAGATGAACACATTGTGTGGTTTCCTGACATCCAAACATATGGCAACAGCGTAAATCCTAATGTTGGGTTTTGTCACATTTCCCAAAGGAAGTTACAAATCTTTGTTAGACATTCCTGATGTAAAAAAGAATAAAATATATGGAAGAAGACTTAGCTTACCTAACATTAAAAGAAAGTTAACTGAAAAATGTGTGATTTAAAAATTTTGTATGGTTATATCAATGGTCAGTATTTATAAATACAACAGTAACAGAGACAACACGCTGCAGGAAAGTGATGTAATAATGTACTGGCTTAAAGACTAAAAAATTATGTATTTTAACTGCAACAGTTTATATAGGCTACTTTATGACATGAAAGAAATACGAAAGAAATTAGCATAAATTTACATAAACTTTTTTGTTTTTTGACTTATCGAATCTCATATCAGTCAATTGTCGGTTAGTATTCGAGTAAAGCAGCTCATGTTACGCCTAGCAAAGCAGTTTCGTTTGTTCAAATTCATGCTGTCCCAGAATCATTAAAATCGTGGAGAAAAATATATGCTGTTATGCTCTTTTGGCAAAAATGCGTATGTATTCAGTATATGCCACACAAATACATAATTACACATAATAGAAAGGTAGATAGATAGATAGATAGTAAAAAAGGAAGAAACCGAACAGACGCAAAGAAAAAATTACTAAATTATTACTTCAAGTTTTTGGCAAAACAATGGGAGCTTTTCACTATAACTATGGGCCAGGGATTTTTTTAGGAGGAGATACTTAAGAGTACTTCCTATGAATAATCAAAATATAGGTAAATTATATAACGAATTAAAATTAGATGATGTAGGAATTATCTGAGAAAGTGGCGTACATTTTTTTTTATTTTCATTAAGTTTACTGAGAAAATGCTAAAGATTTCTGTCATCTTTCTCATCTTTTCTATTTCCTAGACCAAACCATCACTATACTTTTCACAATGTTGACTGCCTATAAGTAGGCATATTACTTCCAGCTGGCACTGTTATACAACATCTGAATGGTGTTGTCATTATGTAGTTATTACATTTATAATTCCTTTTCTGAAGTTTAAACCCTGGTTAACAGTGAGGTCTCCTTTTCATCCAAGTGACCTATTTAATAGGTTACCTGAATATTATTTGATTTTTACTCTAGAGACAAGGGATTAACGTAATGTGACTTCCATATTGCCCATAACTTGTCAGTATTAAGCCTTAATTTACCTATTAAATTCATGCCATTTCACGGTATTCGCTTATACATACATGCAGCCATTCATCCTAGGCCACAAGCATTCCGGAAAGGCAAAAATAAACGGACATTCATGTAATAATGATTAAATTATGCTGCAACTTCGGTAAAGGGTTTATTTTGCCTCTCTTGTCTCTTCCACCTTCAGTGAGAAATATTAGGTTATTATTAAATTTGCGAATTTCAGAGGAAGGAGACACGCTTTGGCGTCCTATTTTATTTCATCTCATTTCTAGGAAATTAATTATAACAGAGAGGATTCACACATTTCAGTATGACGCACAAATGAGATTTAATGCAGTGGCCGAAATGAAAAGTATCACTCCTTTATAGGACCTGAACTTTAAGCAGATGTTTTTGTACTCATCTTACTCGAAACGTAATCAAACCATACACACTTTTCATTCGATCTCCTAGACCTCCAATAGATGAACTTTAGGTGTGGAAGAAAGAGGATGATAAAACATAGAGTTAATTCACTATCGTGAAATAATTTGATCTTTCATTAAAGGATCTAATCGGGAGATAAAGCACAGAAGTGATTTTGGTACACAGATTTAAAATGCTGCTAGCTTTCTCCTGCCAGCAAAATGGGTACCAGAAATCTTAGAGATCTGAAGTACTTAGAAAAAACGCAGTTATCATCACTACAAAATAATACTGGAACCTTAATCAGACGATAAAGTAGGAAATTACTACATGTCATGTTATGCCGATCAAAGAGCATTAGTGTCACAAGACGGACGGGATTATTAATTACTTTATATTGATTGCTGAATATTATTTAAATCACTACCTTGATGCAAGACCCAGTGAAAAAGATAACATTCGTAACATTCTGAGGCAAAAGGAACTCAAGCAGGTAAATGACTCCATTTAAAATATTGCCCTTCATAATTATAAGGCTACCTCGCAAGTACAATAATTACTTTGGAAACTAAATCTTACAGAACACAACTATTAGCTTTGGGTATCACTAAACAAATTTGTTTGTATTTTGTATCTCATTCTCTTTCTCTCTATTTACCTGACTATCTATCTCACACACACACACACACACACACACACACACACACACACACACACACACACACACACATATATATATATATATATATATATATATATATATATATATATATATATATATATATATATATATATATATGTATGTATGTATGTATGTATGTATGGGAGTGGGTTTGTTTATAAAATGCCTGCTTACAGAGTGTCGTAAAAGAAAATTAGAGACGTCAGAAAGCAGGTTCCCTCAGGTGAATACCAGACTCACCATTTTAAAAGAGATAAAAGGATTATAAGATCAGAGCTGGAGAAAATGGGACGAAGAATCTAGATTCTAGAAGGTAAGGGAAAAGGGACTTGTACTGACAAGTAATTACAGGCCTCACATATTCTACTAAATATACCTGCGAGAGAATTAAGTCCAGCTTGAGCCCCATAGGTAGCAGAAAGCATAGAAGATTCCTTTTTGGTATTTTTCTAGAGGAGATTCTTGGCTAACTGTTGGAGACAATAATGAGTTAGAGTAAGACTTTTGAGAGGAAGATGCATATCAGTAATCAAAAGCTTCTGTGGAACGAACTTCACTGAAATGTCAGAAAGGTAGAAAAGGAAAAACCTCAGGTACAGAACTTAGGTTCCAACATTTTTTGTGACCTTTGTGGGTCAGTTGGTAGTGTCCTGGTCTTTCTCTCTAAAGACTCGGGTGAGATCCCGATATCAGTCATAAATTTATTTCTGTAAAACACGTGCTTTTATGTTGATTAGTTCCATCATATTCATGTTGAAGACGTAACTCGAATGAAATACTACCAATTGACTTACTGGTGGGTCGGAAAGTTGGGTAAATTTTAATTCGTTGGTTTCTTTTGTGGCAGGCTGCCCAGGAAAAACTTCACATACAGAAATAATAATATTCCAGCCAGCTTCTTTTATGACTTGTGTAGGTCAGTTGAAAGCGCCCTGGCCTTTCATTTGAGAGACTGGGGTTCGATCCCGACACACACACACACACTATTTAGAATATACAGTATATATTATTCGAAATATTATTTATACAAGTAACTGTAACTTTCAGTGATAGAAATGTATATATCAGAGAGAAAGAGGGATGTTTCCAAAGTTATAAAAAATGATGAAAGAAACTGACCATCAAAAGCAAAAGCATTATGGTAGTACCTTTTCATTTGTATAACAAACGAATGATCACAAACATTTTCTCAGTAATAATAATAACGTTTTAAAGGACAAAGCTAATACCGATCATTTTTCCCAGTTTTTTCTTGCTATTCTTTTACGCGAAGTATGCTGTGTTTTCATCGCTGTTGCTTTCAGGAGAGGAAATGACTCTTAAACAAGCTTCACTCTCTTAGCAAATTCGAAGCACTTTTTCGCACATGACCTCTTTCATTTTAGAAATAGGCAGCAAAAAAGACAGAATGAGTGACAGGTTTCCATCAAACCTGGACATGATGTGATCAAAATAATCTTTTCATTTTGTTATTTTTAATCATCTGTAAGTTGTAACTCCGTTTTTCTTGATGAAGCTATTTGTCATATAACTTAACGTTGCGCAAAAACTTGGTTATATTCTCCAAAAGTTTTATTGATGACTGTTAGTAAAGGAGGGATTTACAGTCAAAATTGATAAAGCAAGAATCTAGAGTAAGATGTTCATGGAACTTCACTAGATTTCCACTGAGATTTT
This sequence comes from Macrobrachium rosenbergii, assembly GCF_040412425.1. NCBI lineage: Eukaryota > Metazoa > Arthropoda > Malacostraca > Decapoda > Palaemonidae > Macrobrachium > Macrobrachium rosenbergii. Next base: position 33,505,347 of record NC_089749.1, on the reverse strand, counting down.
CTGTGCGAGTTGGACGGAAGAGGGCGTAAACAACCCACTCGACCATAGAAGGCTCACCCTCACCTGGCCCCAATTCCAGTTCCGGATTCTCAACCTGTTGAAAATAAAAAAAAAAATAAATAAAAAATAACCCTTTAACGTGGGAGGTCACTGAAAACGGACTAGCTTTAGATCCGGATCGTTAGGAAAACCGCCCATCTTCTTGGAACTATACCTGTGTCACTTGTTTTGTCATTTATCTGCCATTTGCCTTCTCCAGCTCTTGTTTTCCACAATAGATTGTGGATAACACAATCTACTTTAGTGAGTTTAGTGTGAGAGAATCCATTTCTCCTTCACCAAGTTCAGCGGACATAATGAATGACGAATCATGAATTCACGGAAATTGTAAGCAGATTTTGTTGACAGAGAATGTGTACAGCTGCATTCTTGTTGCGCTTAATACCGGGAAACTCGTTCTTTCAGGGTAGCAGATTATCGGCGAAAATCGGCAGTTGGAAAGAAAGGCGTTGGTTGTAGTTGTCAGTATTCAAGGGGGACTGAAGGTCAGACCTGAAGAATATCCCTATTGACAAAGATTGGTGTAGAAATGTGTATATTATTCGAATGCCTGACAAAACCCCACACGACATAACCCCACCGACATAACCCCACCGACAAAACCCCCATACGACGAAACCCCACACGACAAAACAGAACAAAACCCCGCACGACAAAACCCCCACACGACAAAAACCCCACACGACAAAACCCCACACAAATAATGAAAGTGCGGATAGTTAATAAATATATATATACATATATATATATATATATATATATATATATATATATATATATATATATATATATATATATATATATATATATATATATATATATATATAGAGAGAGAGAGAGAGAGAGAGAGAGAGAGAGAGAGAGAGAGAGAGAGAGAGAGAGAGAGGCAACAAATTAGTAAAATACCTATTGTTATTCGATAAGTTATGTACAATGGTTACAAGGAAAGCTTTCACTGTTTTCGTCTGTTAACTAGCAAACTATCAACAAATTTGTATTGTCAATACTCCTTTGCTAGTTATTTACAATTATTACAAAATGACTTTTTTTTTCTTAAGAAGGAGCTTTAGTTTGAGTGGAAATAATTTTTTCTGTGCTCCTTTGCTCATCATGGAAGTCATCCGTAATAATAAAGGTGGAGAGAAACTGTGCTATAAAGGTTATATGTATACTAAAAAATCCACCAGTGCTACTATGATGAGGTGGGAATGTTCCAGAAGATGTAATGGAAAATTAAAAACAAATTTAGCAATATCGGACGTCATTTCAATTATTGAACATAATCATGCGGGAGATGAAGGATCAGTGGAAGCAGCAAAAGTGCATACAACCCTCTATCAACAGGCCAAATCAACTAGAGGAAATACTAGTCGCATTGTAGCGGATTCGTTGGAGAGTATGACTCAGGACGGAAGAATTGCCATGGGAAATATAAATACAGTTAAAAGATATGTTCAAAGAAAACGCCAAGAAGGACGCCCTAAGGATCCCGAATCGTTGAAGGACTTGAAGATTTTAGGTGAAGGACTATGACACGAGGAGAACATTCTGTGCCTTTTCTTCTTCATGATAATGGTGCTGAAGCCAATAATCGAATCATTATATTTGCAACAAGAGATGCGATGGACCATTTAGCTAAGGCACATACCTGGTATATGGATGGAACCTTTGCATCGGCTCCTGTGTTATTTGAACAGCTATTTGTTATTAGAGCTCCTCTCGGTGATTCAGCAATAAGCTGTGTGTATGGTTTCCTTTCCGGCAGATCACAGGAAATCTATCAAGAATTTCTTATAACAGTTCTAGATAAAGGAGAGGAACTAGGGTTACATATGAATCCCGATACTACTATGACCGATTTTGGAAAATCACTTTTGAATGCTACAGAAAATGTACTGGGACCTCAAATCCATACGAAAACATGTTTTTACCATTTAACACAGAATACATGGCGGAAACTACAAAGCATAGGACTGAGCAGTATCTACAAGGAAGATTAATCTACAAGACATTTTTGTGGTATGATTGACGGACTTGCTTTTCTTCCATCTGATAGAATCATAGATGGCATGAATTTCCTTAAATTGAACTGCCCTAGCCATCTTGAACCTCTGTTGGCATATTTTGATTCGACGTATGTGACAGGTACTAAGCGTCGTGCAAGACAAATTCCACCCCGGTTAGTGGCGAAGACCGTACAAATAACCAGTGTGAAACTTGGAACAATACTTTTAAATACCTGGTTGGTTATAGTCATCCACAGTTTGGGTTGCAATTGAAGCTCTGAACAAAGATGCACTGATGGTTCAAACTTGCTTGGAAAAGAATGCCATCGGAGAACCTCTTCGTAAGAAAATTAAGAGAGAAACTGTAAAATTGCAATCACGATTGCAAAATCTTTGTCTTGATTTTAGTAATGGTAAGAAGGACATCGAAGAATTTATTAATGGTGTAGCAAAAAATATAAGAATATATAAATTCTGACTTCCTATATGTTTTGTGTAATAAATATTACGAAACTGTACATTTTTACTTTATAATCTTATCTTCTTTAATAAACGATTTAAAAAAACTATATATACACTAGTCATTTCAGTAAGCTGCTTCTAGAAAATATATGGGTGTTTTTGTCGGTGGGGTTTTTTGGGGTTTTGTCGTAGGGGGTTTTGTCATAGGGAGGTTTTGTCATATGGGGTTTTTGTCGTTTGGGGGTTTTGTCGGTGGAGGTTTTGTCAGTGGGGGTTTTGTCATGTGGGGGTTTTGTCGCCTCCCCATATTATTCTGTTATGGACTTATAATTGTTTTCATTCGGTTTCATAAGCTGGGATTTTTTTGAAAAAAATAGTAATTGATGTAACACCTCCATTTAGTGTCCTTAAAAGTTACATTCCATTCATTCCTAATGCAATATTTTTATTTGATTAATTTAGTTTTTGCTTTACAACCCAAAGGTGATGACTCAAGACTAAATTTAATGACTAAGCAATCATGTATTTAGTTAAAAGCGAATGTGGCAGCCATACCTAGTTCTGGGTTATATCTCCACGATTCTAAAGCGGTTAAAGATCATTATGTCTCATTCTTAGGATCCCGAATACACAAACTCACTTAAATTTTCTAGAAATAGATTTGGTGTTCCCACAATTCATATCAAAAACGTATGCGTGCACTGTCTCCATGCAGAAACACAAGTATAAGGAAAAGCTTATTCCCGAGAAATCATCACTTCCAAGAGAGAGATTGTGCCGGGAAACTTCGCCAAATAACCAAGAACGAGAATGTAGTAGTAGGAACCTTGTATGCCTATATCTGAGACTCTTAAAAGTAAGGTTACTTTAAAGAGAATTGATTGTTACCAGTTCGCCTCTCAAGCAGGACTTCAACCCATGTCTTTAGTTCTCTCATTTATTGCCAATTACAGCATTCATATACATTGCGTGCAAAAATAATGATTGTTTCTTCACTACTGGCGAGCCAGAGAGTTTTCCAGGGAAATGAACTGAGGTAAACAACAGGTAGACAAATGAGAGGCACTGCCTTCGAACATGAAAAAAAAAATGTTATTTCCCGTAGTTGGGTCACTATAACAACGCCTGCAACTCGGATGACACGAGTTCAAATCCTCCTCGAGGGCCCACGTACGAGTTTCCAAATTAATTCTTAGTTACAGCATTCATATACATCACGTGATTTATTCGTGTTGTGTGTGTGTGTGTGTGTATATATATATATATATATATATATATATATATATATATATATATATATATATATATATATATATAAATTTCTGTATGTAGTGTGTGTATATGCCAGTACAACTCTGAAACACGTTAAGCAGTTTGAACCAAACTTGGTATACGTATGACTTACTATGTAGAAATCAGCACTGTGAGGGTAAGACATCACTAGCACCAAAGGGGGTTGGGGGTGGGAAGGGCTTCCCTGAAACGGGGCTGGTTTACTAGTTATGCCTGTAGACTTAGTAACTTACAAATTTATCATACCTAATTTCGGTATACACATGACTTACTATCTGGAAAAGAATATTGAGGGGGTAAGACATCACTGGCACCAAAGGGGAAGGGGGTTGGGAAGTGGGTGACAGAGAGAGTGAGAGGGAGAGGAAGTGAGAGAGAGGGAGTAGAGTGGGTGTTAGGAACGAGAAAGAGGGAAAGAGACAGGGAGGGTTGGAGAGAGAAAGAGAGAGAGTGAGAGAAAGAAAGAGTGAGAGTGAGAGGAAATGAGAGAAAGAGTAGAGTGGGTGTTAGGGAGAAGAAAGAGGGAAAGAGGCCGGGAGGGTTGGAGAGAGAGAGAGGGAGAGGGAGATCTTACAGTTCGTGGGGGTGGCGCCCCCCCAGGAGGTCCCTCAGTGTGAGGCACCTCTGATGTCTACCAGAGAATTGCTAATGCATCTTCCAGTATATTGTGCATCTTCCAATCTTGGATGGTCTGGGATGCATCTTAGATATTTGTCGAGCTTATTCTTAAACACATCTGCGCTCACTCCTGATATGTTCCTCAGATGAGCTGGTAGCGCATTGAATAGACGATGCATTACCGATGCTGGTGCGTGGTGCATTAATGTCCTGTGTGCTTTCCTTAGTTTTCCTGGTATAGTTTTGGGCACTGTTAATCTACCTCTGCTTGCTCTTTCTGGTATTTTTAGCTCCATGATGTTTTTGGTAATTCCTTCTATCTGTTCCCATGCCTGGATTATCATGTAGCGTTGTCTTCTCCTTTCGAGACTATATAAATTTAAGAATTGTAGTCTTTCCCAGTAGTCAAGGTCCATAACTTCTTCTATTCTAGCTGTAAAGGACTTTTGTACACTCTCTATTTGTGCAATATCCTTTTGGTAGTGTGGGTACCATATTATATTGCAATATTCAAGTGGACTACGTACATATGTTTTATAAAGCATAATCATGTGTTCGGCTTTTCTTGTTTTGAAGTGCCGGAACAACATTCCCATTTTTGCTTTGCATTTTGCCAAAAGTATTGCTATTTGATCATTGCATAACATATTCCTATTCAACAGCACACCAAGGTCTTTAACTGCTTCCTTATATGTGATTGTCTCATTATTAGGTCCTTTATATGTATATAGCATTCCTTCTTTATCACCATAGTTTATTGATTCAAATTTATCAGAGTTAAATACCATCTTATTTACCTCTGCCCATTTATATATTTTGTTTAGGTTTCTTTGTAGCGAGTTCCTATCTTCATCACAAGTAATTTCTCTACTTATTCTTGTATCATCGGCGAAACTTCTCATTACCGACCGAGTCCTTAACATTACTGTCTATGTCTGCAATCATAATCACAAACAGCAATGCAGCTAACACCGCATCTTGTGGCACACCGGATATTACCTTAGCTTCATCCGATTTCTCGTAGTTTGCAATCACTATCTGTTTTCTGTTTTGCAAAAATTCTTTTATCCATCTTCCTACTTTGTCCACAATGTTATGTTTTCTCATTTTTTTTTTTTTGCTAATATATTATGGTCTACCTTGTCAAAAGCTTTTGCAAAGTCTAGGTAAACCACATCTGTATCTTTTTCATTTATCATATTTTTATATATGCTTTCATGGTGGACTAACAGTTGGGTTTGTGTACTTTTTCTGGGTACAAAACCATGTTGTCCTATATTAAACAAACTATTTTTCATTAAATGTTTCATTATATTTTTCTTCATTACCCTTTCATAAACTTTCATAATATGAGATGTCAGACTCACAGGCCTATAATTACTTGCCTCTAGTCTTGATCCATCTGTGAAAATAGGGGTAATATATGCTAATTTATGCTTATCATAAATCTTGCCTTTCTACATTTTGTCTTAATGATATTGCAAGCGGCTGTGCAATTGAATGAACCACTTTCTTTAACAAAATGGCAGGGACACCGTCTGGTCCTGCTGCTGATCCATTTTTAATATCATTAATAGCCTGCATAATATTGGCTTCAGTAATATCTATGTCCGATAAATATTCACTATTTTTATCTCTTAATATCTGTATCATTATCTTCATTATCAATTGTAGGTGTAAATTCACTCTTATATCTTTCTGCTAATATGTTACATATTTCCTTTTTTTTTCATTTGTTAATTGCCCTTCAATTCTTAGAGGGCTTATTTCTACTCTTCTTTTATTCATCTTTTTCGCATATGAGTAAAAATTTTGGGGTTTTGCTTGATATTTTGTAAGGTCTTTTCTGTATAATCTTTTTTTCTGCATTTTCTATCTTACTTTTTAGTTCCATCACTTTCCATGCATTCTTTTCTTTTGCAAGACCTCTTTTCCACTTTCTGATTTTCTGGAACAGGATCCTTCTGTCTCTTGGTATGCATGACTGATGTTTACTTTTCTTCTTCGGTATATATTTATCATCTATTTTCTCTAATATTTTATATAATAATGTAATATATCCGTATTTACCTGTATATTATCACTTATGAATATGTTTTCCCAGTCTTTCTTTAATTCTTCATTTATTTCTGACCAATTTATATTCTTACTATAGAAATTGTATTTTCCATATCCTTCCCACTTTTTCGTCTCTTGCTTATCTCTGTTGTCACTTGCTTTGGAATGGACTGTTAATTCTAAGACATTATAGTCTGAAATACTCATATTATACACTATTATATCTTTAACATAATTCACCTCGTTCACAAATACTAATTTAGGTCTAAAATATTATCCTTTCTTGTTGGCAGATGATTTATTTGCTGGATGTTATGTTCTAGTAACATATCTAATAGTTTTTCGAATCACCTCTTATCCTCTACGCTACTGTTACTCTCTTTTTTGTATGTATAAATACAACCATAATCTCCTATTCGTTCTTTCCAATCTACGAAAGGAAAGTTAAAGTCTCCGGATATGAGTATATTCCATTCTTTGTGATTTCTACATATATCATCTAATTTGTCTATTATTATATCAAACTCTTTAGAGAGAGTGAGAGGGAGAGGAAATGAGAGAAAGAGTAGAGTGGGTGTTAGGGAGAAGAAAGAGGGAAAGAGGCAGGGAGGGTTGGAGAGAGAAAGAGAAAGAGAGGGAGAGAGTGAGAGAAATAAAGAGTGAGAGGGAGAGGAAATGAGAGAAAGAGTAGAGTGGGTGTTAGGGAGAAGAAAGAGGGAAAGAGGCAGGGAGGGTTGGAGAGAGAAAGAGAGAGAGGGGGAGAGGAAGAAAGTGAGAGAAAGAAAGAGTGTGAGAGAGAGAGAAGAGAGAGAGAGAGAGAGAGAGAGAGAGAGAGAGAGAGAGAGAGAGGGTAGATGGGGTGTTAGGGAGAAGAAAGAGAGAAAGAGACAGGTATGGTTGGAGAGAGAGAGAGTTAGAGAGAGAGAGAAGGTGTTAGGGAGGAGAAAGAAGGAAAAAGTGAAGGGGAGAGAGAGAGAAAGTTTGTTGGTTGTCATTCAGTTATCCCGGGCAGCCCATGTTGGTCAGCTAATATATATATATATATATATATATATATATATATATATATATATATATATATATATATATATATATATATATATATATATATATATGAATGTCTTTACTGTAATACTACAGTATAATATGAAGATAAAAAGGCTCATCAAACACTATTTGAACGTTGCAACCATATATTTCGGGCACTTCCTTCTGTGCCCCTGTTCACTGGAAAAATATGGACAGATGAAATGTTACCAGGGTATATATACAAAGCATATATAGGTGTGGCATTAAGTCTCCGATGGTATGCAGGTGACCGTTTCCTAAGAAGGAGGAGAGTAAACTGTTCCCTAGTGGTTTTTGGCCCATTAACTCCCGTTTGCCGACGATTCTGGTGGTCGTGTGCTCTGGAACACCTTCTTCAGAAGCGGTCTGAGGATTAAAGCGTCGATGTCGTCCGATTTCCACTGTCCTCCTGACAAGTTCATATTGTTGGTTTGATTGATGATAGCAGATTCCAGCATCTTTCTTTTGTACGGACAGCTACTTTTGAAAACCAGCTCTGCCCCACTCCAGTTTATGATATGGTCTGTATTTCTGATATGTAGGAAAATCCCCGAACTCTCCGAAGCATAACGTACTGATCTTTTATGCTCTGTTATTCTTTGCGACAGCGATCTACCTGTCTCCCCCACGTAAATGTCATTACAATTGCTACACGGTATCTTGTAAACTCCGGCTTCTTCCCCTTTGTTATTTAAGTATGTGTTAATGAGCGAGCTCCCAATGGATTTGGGATAATGGAAAATGAATGGATTGTTAGACGTGAGTTGTTTGGTGGCTTTTTGGATGTTTTTGTTGTACGGAAGCTTTATTTTGTTGTTAAAATCTATTTGTCTGTTGTGAGTGGGACCTCTATAGTATATTTTATTCGCTTTGTTGATAGCCCTCTCGATAATGTGTGGTGGATAGAGCAGTTGCGTTAGGTGTTGGCGGATCGTGTTGAATTCTTTATCTAGTTACCCATTTGAACATATCCTAAGTCCTCTGAGGAATAAGTTGCACCCTACCATGATCTTTACGGAGACGTCGTGGTAGCTTAAGAAATGAATGTAGGAAACAGCGAAAGTGGGTTTTCTATATTCTGTAAATGCATATCTGTTCTGTTCTGTTCTCTTATGATCAGTACATCTAGGAACGGCAGTTTTCCGTCCTTTTCCCATTCCGTTTTAAATTTTATGGTTGGAACTAGCGAATTTAGTCTATTAAAAAATACATTAAAGTCTCCCCAGCTATTGTCCCAGAAAGTAATAATATCATCTACGTATCTAAGCCAGATCATATTACGGGGTTTGATAGATGACAAAATTTCTGTTTCGAAATATTCCATGTACAAGTTTGCTAAAAGAGGTGATAGGGGAGCCCATGCTACAGCCAAATTTTTGTTTGTAAAAATTACCATTGAAAGAGAACACGTTGTTAGTTTTTTCCAGTGAACAGGGGCACAGAAGGAAGTGCCTGAAATATATGGTTGCAACGTTCAAATAGTGTTTTATGGGCCTTTTTATCTTTTTATATATATATATATATATATATATATATATATATATATATATATATATATATATATATATATATATATATATATATATATATATATATATATACTGTATATATATATCTATATATATATATATATATATACACATATATATATTATATATATACATACATACATACATATATATATATATATATAAATACATATATACATACACACACTCCCTTCCTAAAGGAAGACCACACGACAGATCTACCTGAAAGAGTAAGAGCTGCTCCACAAAGACTGGTCACCATTCTCGCAAAAACTTCAAACGGCAGAGCCAACCACATCTTAGGGCATGAAAGCGAAGGGATGGGAAGCATAAAAGACAGGTTCCACAATAGAAAGGAAGGGAGGAGGATGACCCTTTGTTGATCAAGAAGAAAGCAACTGGCCTTAGAGAAGTAACTTGAGCGCCTCAGGAATTCAGTGCTTCCAAAAAATGTTTGTCGTACGTATTCGAGAAAAAAATCAGTGACTGAGACATGGAAAACAAAACTGTGAAAAGGACATGAAGAAAAGGCGTAGATCAAAAGATGCAGGCGAGATAGAAAAGAATGGAAGGAAAATTTTCCCCAGATTAATATATAGCCGGTATTCTTTCAAGATCTGGAATGTCGGAAAGCATTCCGATTTCGTTCCTGACTGCGAATTTAGTATGCAAGCGAATTGGACGACTTATTCTCTGTTGTCTTTGCTCATGAATAAATCATATAACTTATGATTGTTAAGAAATGCTAATGCCAAAACCTAGTCATTTGTTCCGTAATCGATGATTGTAGACATAGCTGTACTGAGCAGGAACGAAGCAACAGCACGACCAACTAAAATTTAATGTCTTGTATTGTAATCAATATTCACATTAAAATATACTAGTAATTGACAGTCCAGTAATATATTTCCAAAAATGAATTCACTCAAATAACTAAAATTCATCAAAAATTTAAAATTAAGCATCATGACACGTAACTCGCATTTCCTGCATCCTTTAACCACTTGACGGTTGTCAAGTCAGAAAGAAATAAAGTCTGAGAACAATCATTAATCACCTTCACTCGTTATGCAAGGCAAATGAATTATGCCACTACAGAGTGTAGAACTGTTACTGGTTTGACGAAGCGCAAAGGTTACGAAATCTGGGGCGATTCTCTTTTAGTGTGGGTGTCGCTGATACACCAAATCATTTATACCTGTCATTCATAACTTCCGCAAGGTGGGCGACGGCACCTCCAAGTTATTCAACACAGGTTGCAAGAGGGATCTGAAAAGGAACGTGTAGGACGCATTCCGCTGCGTATTTGGAAAGGGATTTGCGGCAATGAAGTGAGAGAAAGAGTAAAAAATTAATTGAGTCGTAAAATTCATTATCGAGAGCTAAAATTTATCACCAGATTTTGCTCGTTAGAGCGAAATGCTAATCTGGCGACTTAGCTCCCATATTAAATATTTTAATTTAAAAAAGTTAATATATACAAATTCTCGAAAGCTCTCTGTATAGACAAAGGTTTTGAAAACGCAAATTTGCGCAATTACAGAACTGTGGATTGTTTTGTCCGCTTAATATAACCTTCCTCCGTTATCCCCATTTTCCGACGTAGCAGTGGAGGCGCTGTTTCTAGAATCAGTTGGTTTTGTGTCCTCTGAATCTCTCCATCTCATTAGAATTTCCATGTTATGGTTGTTCTGTATTAATCGCTTTAAAATGTCAGTATACGCTGGCGGCATAAGAGATGAAACTCTTAAACTGATGGAAAAACTTACGCCCTAACAGCCCTCTCACATAGGAAGGGGTATTCTTCGCCAACGTTTCCCTAGGGGCAGCCAAGTCCTGTTACGATTACTTATTTCCAGTGACGCGTCTTAACGTAAGAAGAAACTCAACTTGTAGCAGACATGTACCATCTTCAATAGTGGCCTTCTACAGTAAAGGGTCTCAGAAACAATGCATTCAAGATTCTCAGATACTCATGGTGAAAGTACAGTCTTTTCCCATCTCAATCACACATACACATATATGTGTGTGTATGTGTGTATATATATATATATATATATATATATATATATATATATATATATATATATATATATATATATATATATATATATACTTGTATATGTGTGTGTGTGTATTACATATAGAAGTGAAAGTTTGTATATTTGTTTAGCTTCGATAGAAATCCGGACCACTTGACAGACCCAGATAAAATTTTGCACACGGCCTCTATGTCACCCCAGAAAGGTTTTTAACTCAAAATCAAACCCTACCCCGTGACAGACATACCAACACAGACAAAAATAGTGAAGTTTTCGTTTTTACATCACCTTTTCCTTGAGTTTTCTGTGTTCATTCTCATTTTTCACCTGATGCTAAACCTTTTCTTCTGGGACTGCCAGAAGTATGATTAACCTACAACAATGAATATCCTATAACATCAGTTTTTGATCAGAATTTACATGAATTTTTATCATAATTTATAATTATTAATGTAAGTGTTAAACATATACCTCACTTCTTGGTTGTATTGCTAAAGTAAATATTTTTGGCATCGTTACAAAACATATTTCATAGCTATAAAGCAATGAACCCAAACCATCAGGTCCAAAGAATTTTTTTTAGTTGCCTTCCTCATTCGCGCATGCAAAGTAGCTGCTAGGGCAACACGACTTGCGAGGTGTATGATGATAGTATATCCTTCTTTATTAGTTCAAATGCGAATTTTCTCATGAATTCGATTGTTTCTTCTTCGTATTTACCCTCGGAATTTGTTATAGCGACTACTTCACAGTGTCACGATGGCGTATATCATTATAAATTCAGTTTAAATGAGGTTTATGTGGTGTTTTGGCAACAACACTTCACCACATACCTAACGCCGGTAGATACGGTCTGCCACACCAAGTGTGGAAAAAATTTCCACACACTTTTTAGGGGTTTACTGTGGTCAGATATATTATTTTCATATATTTTATGACTCATTGACCTATATTCTGGGTCATTTGTATATTATATATGTTTATATAATAATGACTGAATAAAGAGCCATCAAAGAATGGTTGTTTACGCTGATGATGAAGCAGCAGAAGTTGATCAAACAATGTCTCAAATGCAGATGACAACAAAGCAACCGCTTTAGGTTTCCATCTAATTAAGGTAACTTAAATCTATTTAAAATTGTTTAAATAAATGTAAAAAGTGATTGTGATTAACCTGGTAAGGATGTTTATGGGAAATTATCTTTAGACTGTGAAAGAAAGCAAATATCATTTTATATGCATTAGATTTTACCAGGGGTTGAATGAATTTAAAATTTAGGAGAGTGTGGAAGTCAGTAATGTGGAAATGTGGCAACACTGGGTTTGTCTTTTGTTGCACGAGAGACAGACCTTCTCACCTCCCAAACACACACACACAAACACAGACACATTGGAGTGCAAATTATAGAAATACAATATTTTTTATTTATTGTCTTTGTTCAGTGAGATGCTTTTTATTCTCTTCTGATAGAGGAACGTAACTTTCCCTCCCCCTTCCTTCCCCCTCTATCTACCACTTGCCCTCCCCTCCCCCTTCCCCTTCCCTCTTCCCCTTTTTTTTCCTCCCTCCCCTCCCCTTTCCTTCTCCTCCCTTCCCTCTTGCCTCCTCCTACCCGTAGACTGCCATTCAGAGTTCTCCTGGGCAGCAACGGATTGGTCATCTAATATATATATATATATATATATATATATATATATATATATATATATATATATATATATATATAATGTGTATATATCAATAATTTGAAATGTCCAAGCTGTCGTCTGATCACAAGGCGAGAGTGAAAGAAAGAAAGAAGAGAGAGAGAGAGAGAGAGAGAGAGAGAGAGAGAGAGAGAGAGATTATTGCGTATTGCCTTTCTTGTTCCATTATCAGTTTTGTTGCCCGAACAAATAAGTTACGTAATATCTCAACAATATTCTCTCTCTCTCTCTCTCTCTTTCTGAGTAACTTGACCAGACGGCTTCTTGGACATTTCAAGTTTTTGAGAAAAACATGCTTCCTTTGATATAAAACCATGATATTGAATATATTATGAAACAGTATCCACGGAATTAAGTTGCTTTAACATCTATTCCTCTGGGAACAAAGACAGCAAAGATTGACTGGTAAAGCCATTTATGAGGGAAAAAACCAAAAACGATTTCTTCATTCCATCATAATAATATTCGTCTGCTCCAAATTCTTATACTACACAAGCATCCTTGGCCCATTAATTTTCTCAAAGAGACTGAACTTTTCTTCTTCTTTGTCTTCCGCATTAACAAAAGGTTCTGGCTGTTTTCATGTTTTTGTCTCGCTGAAAAGTCTCACCTAAAAGTAGAAGCTTAACATGTAGTAAATAGTTAATCGGCAAAAGTTTATGATTTCCCAGTACATACACAGCTTATATAGAGAGCGTTGTGGGTGAGTTAAAAAAATGAAAAAGTTAAACCTATTTATCTTAAAAATGAGAGAGAGAGAGAGAGAGAGGGAGAGAGACTAATCGAGTTAGATTCTTAGCTACAGGGAAGTACACATAATAAGATTTGCCCCAATAACCAATTATCAGCGACCTGTTCCTTGAAAAGAAAAAGCTGGAAAGCCCTAATGCGAGTCGAAGGGTTCGGCTTAAAGGAGAAGAGGCAGCGAAAAGATTTCCTTCGAGAATGAATCGTCGTCTTCGCTCTTTTTTGAGAGGAAAATCAAACGAAAAGTTTAAAGCCAAATCGTAGCAAGTAAGTATAACGAATATTTGCGGTAAACTCTAAGAGAAGAATTTCCTCAACAGCCAAGAAACTTTCATCTTTATTATATGGCATTTTAGATAAATAATAAAAAAAAACACACGAAGCTTGCGAAGCTAAGAAGACATTCGAGTGGAAGTAACGAAATTTATGGTCGAGTTTATCGATTCCCCTTTTTGGAAGAGCTGCGCCCACAAATAAATGTACATCCCTATCGCGGTAGGATGGTGGTATTTAGTTTTATTTCGTCTTAAAATGATACAGAAGACTTGTCGGATTCCACCAGTTTCTTTTACCTTTCTCTCGTCGTTCTCAATATTGTTGGTCTAGGAAAGCTTCAGTTTTTCTGGGCAAGTTCTCATGCGTCACAAAGTACCACGAGATGATAATGTTCACTGACAGGTCAAATGGCCACACGCAAGAAACACTCGACTAATCAGTACTTGAGTCATTTCCGATATTCAGCAAGGGCAACTTAAGATCGAGTCATGACTTACACAGCCTGGGTTTATCGGCCCCACCTTGTCCTAATACAACATTAATTTTTAAAGCCATATCATTATCTAAGAAGAATGGCCCCAGTACAGATATTCTATTTTAATTGAAAGAATGACCGGAGTAAAATTTGCTTACACTCTTAGTCAGTGTATAGGCAACTAAACATCCCACATCTTGTGCCAAAAAGAAGCGTAGGGGCGAACACTGCTGCAACTGTAACGTGTAAACCCATTTACACTTTCACAAATGCTTACTGGCGTTGGAAATAAAAAAAAGAAAATTTTCATTAAAATTTTTCTTGAAGCAATCATTACTTTTATACATTCTTTATGAATGCTGACTCACCTGAATTTCGTGAAATTACCCATAAAAATTGGTATAACTTTCATGATGAATTTAGATAAGTTAATTTGTATAAGGTACAAAAACCTGATTTACGGCCAAACAATGGCGCTTGAAATATTACCCTGAAAGTAAAAGCAAACAGTTGAAAAAGACTCCTTGGTTTTCGTGACATCGTAGGAGAAATGGAGAAAATTGCGCAAGTTAATGCCCCATCTAAATCTACAGAAAAATTAATATGACGTACTTTATTCTCGTAAAACACCTCAGTAGGCTTAAGAACACTAAGAATACAAAGAACCAACAGTTTATGTATGATTACAAATGTTTGTTTCAAGCTTTGCTGTTTGATTCTTCTTTAAAAGCAAAAGAAACAAAACGAATATGATTCTTAACAAACTTTTTTCAACAATTTCTTCAACACAGCAGCAACAATTGGTTCACCTGGAACTGTGACGAGAGAGAGAGAGAGTGTTTGTGTGATTTGGTTCTGTCAACCGGAAAGTCGATCAGGGGAGCGATTTTCCATAAAGCAAGAAGACTCACTCCGCACCGATAGAGATGAGACTGAAAGGGCGCAAAGTTAACGCTGTGGTCGTGGAGGACAAAGAGGGAGAGATGAAATGGGGATTACTGACGAAGGGTAAAATACTTGACGCTTTTTGAACGAGTCGATGCAAGAGAGAATGAAAAAAGAAATATTCCACGGTTTTACCTTTAAAGGAAATAAATGATAAAACGGATGAAGTTCTGGAAGGACAGATTGAAAAATTTAGGATAGTCTCTCATTTTTATAATGAAGCAATCAAGACAAAATGATGAAACCATAAAAAGGAGGGGAATTAAGCAAACGTACCACGGGAAAAAGATAAAAAAAAATTGTGGGGGTTGGGGGCGGTTGAAACAGGCCAGGTGTTACAATTTAGCTCTCGAGGGAAAAGCGAAAGCCGAAAGAGAAATGCATCAGACCAAACGGGAGAATAGTATAACCGTAATGGAAAACGGGAAATATGAGTTGATAAAACTTTATCATGACAAAACCCAGAGTAAAAAAAAACTTTTATAAAAACTTAAAGATAAAATCCAGGGTACGTAAAAGTGTGAAAGTTAATAAGGTTACTAATCTTCATGTGCTTCATATACTAAGCCCAGTTCATAAAGAATCCATGCTTTTGTTCGCTGGCGATAAGGAATACAAAAGTCATTCTTCACATACAAAACGAAAGACTGCAATCTAGAGGAGGCAGGGGACAGTAGTGCCTGTTTCTTTTGCTTTTTTCGACAGAAGAAACAATTCTAGTTGTGTCCATTTAGTTCATTTTGCAATGGCGGTTAGGCAGTCTGAAACTCATGCACAATGTAAGAGAGAGTGGATTTTATTCTGTAAAAACTTTTCTCTTAATGACCATTGACAACTTTTGGAAAAAATCCTGAGCGAAATACGTTATTCCTCATTATCCAAGATCTGAAAAAATAAATAAAAAAAGAGACACGGAGAAGATATTTTTTATATTTGACTTCAGGACCATCAGATTCTCTTCATTTGATAACTGGAAAAGATAACATAAATATTGTAAAGCTGGTGTAGAATTTTCCTAGGATATTACATAGCGCCAGAGATCTTGACAGCAACTCTCCTATCTATTCATAGGTAATAAGTTATCAGTGCAACCATTAATCTTTTACTACATGAACGGCCGAAAAATATCTATTTGGATTTTGATACGTAATTTAACATTACAACCGGCATCGCAACGTTACTAGGTCAACTTAGATAATCACTTAACAACAAAATTTGCAAATACACA
The DNA here is from genome assembly GCF_040412425.1 of Macrobrachium rosenbergii. Classification (NCBI taxonomy): domain Eukaryota; kingdom Metazoa; phylum Arthropoda; class Malacostraca; order Decapoda; family Palaemonidae; genus Macrobrachium; species Macrobrachium rosenbergii. Next base: position 33,488,833 of record NC_089749.1, on the reverse strand, counting down.
TATAGGCAAACACAGATGAACGCCAGTCTAATGTTCTTGTGACTCTGACACTCATCTCACCAGCAAGAGAAGATGGGTTCGAATTCCAGGCGAGGACCGAGCAGTATGGGCAGTTCTCTCAAAACTTATTGTGCTTCTGTTAACCGAAGTAATGAATAAGTACCTTTCCGGTATTCAACTTTAGTGGGTCGCAGCAGTGTAATCAACATTGGTCTAACAAACTCGTCCCGAATTACTCACTGACAGAGGTAAAAAGCTCCAAAAGAAGAGAAAGGATGATGAGGCGCAAAGCACAATGATGAAAACGCCATTTCGTTTACTGAGCGAACGTCTCCTTTGTTTGAAAAATAAAACTTAATTTAGACTTTAAAATGTGTCTCTCTATGATGGCCGAGGCGTTAAATCCACTTTGTATATTTTTCCGAGTTTGCAACAAAAATGTTACATTATTCCCAAATAATGTTTTAGTTAGCTTTCAGCTCAGCTTTTGCCTGAAACGTTACTCTAGCGTAAAAAAAAATCATCACACCATTAAACAGTAGACCTTCAAGCTGATACCCTGCGTTTATGATGCAACTAGCGTCTATGGACACGGTCTACCTCCCAAGAGCCACAATGACCTCTTAATTTCACGATTTCCTTTCCCTTAAACATGTGAGATTCCGAGGCCATCACCTGACGACCTCTAATTTTCACCCGATGAGATTACGAAGACTTATAGTATTCGTGGGAAATTATCAAGAAGCGCACCAAACTCATTTCAGCACTTGGAATAATTTGGGTGATGTCTGATGCATGTTTTGGATGGTGAAACTTCATCTCCCACAAAGCAGTTGGAGTTAGGTAGCAGACGGTGGATCTTGGATTTGTATGCCAGTCGGGCGTGACCCTCCCTGGGCAAAAAAGCAAGCCAACAACACATTATGAAATGTCAGCACCACGATATGAGCCATCAGCACCTAGATATAGCACAAGGAACAAGCAATGTATATATGATGCTAGGGGATGGTGCAGATATGGAGATAAGTGCAGGTTTATGCACAAAGTGAATAAATATGAAGCTGGAAGAACAAATATAATGGAAAAGTTGGATTTTTTAATGTACGAATTTCTGGAAATGAACAAAAGATCAACATATCTCAGAACAGGGAAGAGAGACATGGGAAAATCCTTATTATTACCCATATTGTGGCGGAATTTCAAAACACAAAAACAGTACACAACACTCTGGTCCTCGGTTGCTGGAGAGAGATGGAGTAAGGCATCACGGTCGCCAACACATACAAAACCACACAAACCAAACCAAAACAGAAAAACACACGACTCATGAACATACAGCAACAAGAACAGCACACTAACAAGGGAAAACAACAACTTTGCATCAGCACAAAAAAACTGTCCAAACCCAACGACAGACCAGCACTAGCTCTGACTCAGGACTCAAAAAAACTGCCTTCAAAACCGAAAAATCCTCACACATATTCCACAGACAGACAGCGTAAACAAACTAACGACCTCATCCCTCTTCCAACAACCAAAGAGCACTCACTTGACAATTACACTCTCTCTCTCTCAAAACGTTGGGAAATGCTAAATAAAAACAAATTTATTCATCCCTCTATATTTCTCCCCCTTTTTAGCATTTCCCAACCAACACCTTTCACACCTCTTTCAAATCGCCTTACGCAACACCCACGGATGTTCACTACTTGAGTCCTCTAGATCGCGTTGGCAGGCCTTGCCAAATCATTCTCTCAGAATCATTCTCTCTTCTAGCAACATTCAAACTCCCATCTTCTCCTCCATTCTCTCTCAGATTCACGCTATCTTCTTCACTATTACCACTCTCAATTTCATCCACAATCTCATCTATACCCTCTATCAATTTAAATACCTCCCCAATTCTTCGCTAACCCATCCCATTCGCTCATTGACCTTTCCAGATTCTTGCAACGATTCATTCATGCTTTCAATCACTCGTATAATACTGCTACGCTCTCTTACTCTTACACTTTCGCTCACCTCCAACCGTTCACACTCTTTCACGTTCAGTCAACTCAGTTATCAAACCCGCCATGCTATCGTTCTATCCATACCATCCCACTTCATCGCATTACATGGCTTATCACTCATTCCACTTTGGCACTCACACCTATCACACAACCCGACCATTCAGTTTGCCCGTTCCCTTTCTTGCGTTTTACCATACTCTATATCAAAACAAATTGCTGATCCTCGCCACACAAGCTCTCGCCATACTTGGTTCACCCATTCGATTTCAACCATTTATACACCCCCATTCTCTCTCACATATTCGGTACATCCTTCCATCTACGCAATTGGTTGTGATGCGCTCGCATTTCTCACACTACCATCTACATACTTCCCCTACAACATAACTTCGCCCCTGGGACCAACTTCCAGCACTTCATACGGACCCTCAAATTTTCCGCCCTTTATTTACATTCAACCGCCCTTTCCTCGATTACTTTAACAACACTTTCTCGCCCACCTTGTAACTTTTAAACGCCATACGCCTTCTTCCATACCTCCTATCATTCTCAGATAGACCAATCTCAGTCTCACTATCTTTCAAATTGCCTATATTTATGAACATACCCGATACCATATGCACAGTGGCGTTGTATACCCACAATGCTCGTAGCGTTTACATCCCAATCATTATCACATTCACTCATCATCGTAATATCTCTGTCAAGCGTTCTCACGTTCGTTCCGCCAATCCAATTCACACTGGGCATATCACGACGTAAGTACGCATGTTCTATGCCCCAATCACGCAACGTTTGGTCAAACTCCCATCCAACAAATTCGGGCCCATTGTCGCTCAACATTCAGCGTCGACGCACACCCATGGCAACATCATGACCCACCATTCTCGCTACAGTCTCACTCTTTTTTGTTTCGAATCGCTACCGCGCTTAATAATACAGAAGCTTGCTCCGATGATCTACCATTACAACCGTTCCCTATGTCCTCTAGCAGTCACGAGCAACGACACACACAATCAATCACAACCATCTCAAATAACTCTTTCATCTGCAATCGCCTTGCCTAGGTGGATTAGCAAGCACACTTTGATACTTACCCTTCTGACAGTCCGCTGCGTAATCGCTACATCAGCACAAATTTTACTCCAATCCAGGCACATACAATCTCTCTCATACATTCCATAATTTATTTTCCCCAGATACCCAAACCTGTTATGCACCAATAAACACATACCCACAGCTGCGTCTTCCAAAATACTGGCACATACACTTCACATACACTGTATTCCTTCCTGATGCAAAAATAAACTATACCTTTACATACAACAAATCTCTTAGCACTTAAACATACACTTCTAACTCAGACGGTAACTTCCTACTCTTACACCCTAACACACACTCTCTTAACATATTTATTTTCATGCACTGATTTTGCATCTGCTTAATTTCTCTTCACTCAACAAATCCATTTTCACTCCTTGCAATATCTACCATACCTACAAAACCAATTTTTAGACACATCCCCTCCTTTAACCTTCGTTATTTCCTGCAGCCCTTTCCTAAATTCCCACCCGACATCACACTTATATCATGCATTCTTATAAAATCAATTCCTAATAAAAAAACATGTTGGCATATCATTCTCATCAACGACTACAAAATTATGCATTATTTCCAAATCCCCTAACTGAATTTTTAATTGTACCTCCTCCCCATACTATATACACTCCTTGTCCCCAAACCATGTATCCCTTACACTCGTTGATTTTCTTTTTATATCCCAATCGCCTTTCCAATTCTTTAACTTCTGTACTACTCTGCTAACGACACTTGTGCTCCCGTGTCTACAAACTACAATATTTATTCTGATCCACCACTACATTTCGTTACTAACACCTTTACGCTTCGCCATACACTTCTCACGGTTTACATTCTGGCAAGCTTCTCACAACCATCCTCATCGCATTCATCTTCTTGATATCCTCAACCCCTACCCCTTATTCCCTCATTTCCCCACAATCACCTTTCTTAACCAGCCAGCTATAGAAGTATCTTTCCACAGTGAACATTTAAAATCACATTCCATTACCATTTTCATTCACCCTTCCTTTATATCACCAGCCTATTCCATCCAAAGAACAATCATGCTGTAATTTTAAACATTTCAGCCACTACCAACAACACTTTCACTAACTTTTCCTCCTCATCTAATTCCCTTCACTTCCTCAGCGCACTCCCTCCCCTTCCGGCATCTCATTCATCACCTTTTCAGTAACTGGATTCATGCTTTTTGGGTACTCCGTCAATCAACCCATTGTTTCCAAATTACTCAACCCCCAAACAGACATTCCCACCTCGATTCTCCCTACATACTGTTGCTTTACGCCAAATCCTACAGGTACTTGGTCCAGGTCCCAGTCGCTCTAACCTATCATCTCGTTCAGTCCACATACGGGACATAGCATCTGCAACAATATTCTGTCTGTGGCGCTCTACCTTAAAACTAAACTCATTTCAAATCCTCTATCGTTCTCATAATTCTAGCATTCACACTCTCCCTTTTTAACCATATATACTAGCGGTCGATGGTCGTCCATATCACAAAAATCTACCCCATACAAAAAATACTTTCCAAACGCTTTCACACAAAACCTTGCAGCCAATTCCTTTTCCAATCACCAGACTATTTCCAGCTCTGCCTTTCCAAACGCCTTGCTCACTCGCAATTACTCTCAATTGTTCTCCCCATTCGCCTTCTGCATTTGTACCAAGCATCCTCCCATACTATTTACTTGCATCCGTATACAGTTCTAGTTTGTTGCATTCTCACTATAGTCCGGGAAAGCCAACGTCACGTCTCTTGCAGCCTCCTCTTTCCAATCTCTCGAGCAGCAGATTATTCGCTCATCCATTTCAATCTTACACAATTTCTCTTCCCCGTCATTCAGTAAGTGGTTCCGATCCTAGACAATCTTTTATAAACTTCCTTCCAAACTCAATTAAACCCAAAATCCTTTCAACTCACACGGTCCGGGGGCGTGGAAATTCATACCTTATTCCCCGAACTTATCACTCTTCCACCTCTTCCACTCACCATATGCCTAGGAATTCCACCTCCCAGCCAGCCAAACACACTTTTCAAGTTTTACTTATTCCTACTTCTTCCAACCTTTCAACACTCGTTCAAGCAGTTCCATATTCTCTTCTACAGTCTCACTCACCAATCAAAATGTCATCTATAAAAACAGTTACCTTCTTGCGATCAAACCCCCTTCAGAACCCACATTCATTTGCCCTTTGGAAGACAGGGCATTGTGATCGAAACTCAATCTTGAACTGGTAGTAGCAGAACCACTAGAAAAGGCTGGTAATATGCCTGCTCCCCTCCTCCCAGAGGCATCTGGTAATAGCCCCTTACCAGATCTAATTTGTAAACACTTTCATTCCATTCATCTTGTATACACAATCAGACACCATTCATCGGAATCGCTCTTTCACAGTTACTTCATTCACCTTCCGATAATCCACACGTGCATGAAACTTCCATCTGGCTCACATGCCGGTACAATGGGGCTATTCAGGCTGTGCTCAACAATCCACTCCCACCCTCTCAAGCTCTCCACACTGCTCCTCTATCTCACGATTGATAGAGCGGAGAAAAATGTAGGGGCTGATATATAAATTATGCTGTCTTCCAGAACTATTTTAAATTCCGAGCTTGATCCCCCAAAATCCTATCACCCACGACTCAATGCCCCTGCCTATCCCACAACATTCTCCTCAATACGTTCTCTTACGTTATCCCTTGCATTTTCATCTACCTTCTCTTTCTTTCAACTCCTCTATCGTCAATCATTAGCTCCTTTCAAATCCTGTCATCTACCGTGCATTCACATACCTCTCATCATCGACATTCACCAGCGTGCGTAATATTCCCACGCAATCTCCCTCACATATTCCTCGGACTCGCTTCTTCCTGACACTCGGCAATGACGTTATATACCCTCGGATCTCCCATGTTCAAAACCCCATCATATACACACACATTTGCCCTGACTAATTTATTTATGTCTATTCCCTCAACCATACTCACACCTATCATTGTTGGCTATCCGAGGCTATCCCATCCATGCCACTTTCACACTCACAACTTCTCCAATCTCATGTAGCGCCTTTTACCCTCTCTGTCGCAATTACAGGCACCTCTCTTCCCCAATTTTGCTCAGCTACCATCCCCTTCCCAAATACAAATCCCCAAGCACATCCCTTTCACTCATTAATTCAATTACATTCATGCTAGGACGGACCACCATCGCATTTTTCAAAAACTCACATCCCAATAAAATATCATATTTATCATTCGTGCTCTCAATCACACAAAAATCTTTCATCCATCCACTACACCCCAATTTCTAACCGTTCCTCTTCCAACCTGCTACCTAAATTTTAATCCCTCTTACTTCCCCTGACAGTTCCTAATCTCACACATATTCCTCAATTTCTCACATCCATTCTTAAAATATGACATTCATACCTGCAGGTATCTACTAAGGCAATCAATCTTGCTCCTTACAACACACTTGCACACTCATGCACTTTCGTCAGTCTTTCCAGCAAACCTCCTCATACAGCAGCAACCCCTCGCATTACATACATCCTGCACTTTACGCTTGCGCCTGGAGGATCCACCCATTTGAACCCCCTTCACCTCAGTTTCCCGAATTTGCTGTACAGTCACCCTCTTTCGTCTACACACTTGATACATGCCCTTCCATTCCATTCGTCACACTCCGCTCTCCGGTTCTGAACACATTCTCGCATAATGCCCCATTCTCTTACAGTTGCCATATTACATTCACTCGAATTTCTAACCGTGTAATATGACCCACCTGTCCGCACCTGTAGCATTTAACCCCCCTATCTTCCATTTTACCTCCTTACCAAATGTCGGTTGCCCACACACCGAAATACAGCTCCTAAAGCCCACCTACACTCATTCTTTGTATGTCCTTCCTTTCCACATCTAAAACACTTAATAACCACTCATCGACCTTCCTTTGTACACTACTATCCCTAACCCGTCCAACCGTTTGTTTATACAAACCATCATTCATCTCCACTGGCACCTCCACATTGCACTCTTACACTCTATCTGTTACACTATAGGCCATTCTCATTGGGCCCTCAACACTGCATCCTAAAGCTTCAAACTCTTAATCTCTCTCATCTACTAGCCCTTACACTTACACTTCTGCTCTCTTTTATAACCCTGTCAAGCTCATAATCTTCTACAATTTCCAAAATTTCTCCCCAAGTCAACCTTTCATTCGTCCTCTTTTCTTCTCCTTCTAAACCAAGTTCTAAATTCTCTAACTCCATCTGGCACTGTCCCTAACAACTTCAAGTACTAACTCCCTTACATTCATCTATCCCATCATCTGAAACTTCTTCCCTTTGCCAACGTCTCCAGCCTACAAGCATATAGTGACAAGGTTTCCCCAGCTTTCATTCTTGCCTCATCAAATTCATTCTTCTCTTATACTTAACACCAGCTTTCCTCGCCTCACTTGCTCAACTAGTCTGACTTTCACCTTGTCATACTCAACATCCCCCACACTCATAATAACCCTATACATATCAAGCAAAAACCCAGTCAAATATTCTCCTAATTCTCGTGCCACACTCTCTTACTTTCCCCATACTTATCCTGACAAGGCCTTTCATACTCCCTAAAGAAATCCATGCACATCCCTACTTCCATCTCATTATACTTTTCACACAGGTACCTCCTCCACATGCAGCCTTTCTCACTTCTTTCTCTCACCTCACTCTCACTTTCGCTACTTTCACTCTGTCCTTTCCATACCCCTCTTCCGAATACAAAGTCCACTTACTGCCACATTCATCTTACTCATTACACTCTTCTTCCCCTCTTTTTATCCACTTTTATCCACTCACCTCAAATCCCACCTCACTATATCCTACTGCCTTCACCCTCTCCTTCTTTCCTGCAGCACCACTTCCCATACCCTTCTTCCAGTTCCTTTCCTTTCCCTTCTTCCTTTTTCTTCCCCTGACTTATCCTTACTTTCCCTCTGTTCCTTCCCTTGCTTTTCATTCCCCTTTTCCTTGCCTGCCTCTCATTCCTCGTTCTTACTTCCCTATTCCTATCACTTTCATCCTCATTCATTCACTTCTTCCTCCTTCTTTTCTTTCTCTTGCCCTTCACACGTTCCAGAGAACCTCCAACAGCCCTTCTCAAAACACCCCCTTGAACATACCTTTCATGTTTTCTTCACACTTTTCATCATTCCCTCCAACTTTTTATCCACCCTCTCTTCCATTCTCTCTTCTGACTCTTTCATCTCCCCTTTCATTTCTTCTTTTGCACTTCTTAGCATTCCCCCCATCTCCTCCAACTGACTCCTCAATCTCTCATTCTCACCCCTCAACCACGTATTCTCCTCTGCCAACCTCACAGTTCCTCTTCCATCCTTCTCTTCAGTCACTACCAGCCACCAACCTCAATTGCAGCTGCAATGCCAGCTGCCCGTTGGGCATAGATATTATGTGGTAGATTTCAAAACCTAAAAAAATGATGCCACTATACTCACCCTGGTCCTCAGTTGCTGGAAGATGGGTAAGGCGTCTGATCCTCAACACAGCACACAAAACCACACAAACCAGAGCAAAACAGAAAACACACGACTCCTTGAACATACAGCAACAAGAACAGCACACTAACAAAGGAAAACAACAACTGCATCCTTTAAAAACTGTCCAAACCAAACAACCAGACCAGCACTAGCTCTGACTCAAGACTCAAAAAACTGCCTTCAAAAGCCAAGAAAAATCCTCACACATATTCCACAGACAGACAGCGCCCGTAAACAAACTAACGACCTCATCTCTTCCAACAACGAAGCACTCACTTGACAATTACCTCTCTCTCTCTCTCTCTCTCTCTCTCTCTCTCTCTCTCTCTCTCTCTCTCTCTCTCTCTCTCTCTCTCTCTCTCTCTCAAAACGTTAGGAAATGCTAAATAAAAACAAATTTATTATCACTCTATAATATTAGATAATGGAGATAATATGCAAACCATCATAGTGATGAACGCGCAGGGTTTAGTTTCGAGTAAGTCAAAAAGAAAGATAGAGTTCTTAGAAGAACTAACCCAAAATGAAAAATAGAAATATTGAATATAAGTGAAACCTGGTATTCCCAAGAGACTGTAATGATGACCAGATAAAGGGTTTCCAAACTTATAGATCAGATAGAAAAATAGAAATCAATGGGGAAACGATATATGGGGAGATGCCAATCAAGGAAAAAATCTGTGAAAAATATAGTAACACGGAATGTGAATTAATAGCGGTAGAATTTGAATCTGAAAAATTAGTGAACATTGTAATATATAGACCCCTAATACTAAAGAGTTTGACATAATAATTGAAAAATTGGATGAAATATGTAGAAATCACAAGGACTGGACTATACTCCTAACTGAGACTTTAACTTTCCTTTTGTAGAATGGAAAGAACGAATAGGAGACTGTGGTTGTATTTATACATATAAAAAGAGAGCAATAGTAGTGCAGAAGATAAGAGGCAATTTGAAAGGCTATTAGATATGCTAATAGAACATAACATTCAGCAAATAAATCACCTACCAACAAGAAAGGATAATATTTTAGACCTAGTATTTGTGAATGAGGTGAACTATGTTAAAGAAATAATAGTATATAACACGAGTATTTCGGACCATAATGTCATAGAACTAACAGTCCATTCCAGAACATACGAAAACAGAGAAAAGCAAGAGACGAAAAAATGGGAAGGATATGGAAAATACAATTTCTATAGTAAGAATATAAATTGGTCAAAAATAAATGAAGAATTAAACAAAGAATGGGAAAACATATTTGTAAGTGATGATATACAGGTAAATACCGATATATTATATAAAATATTAGAGGAAATAGTGGAAAAATATATACCGAAGAAAAAAAGTAATCATCAGTCACGAATTCCAAGAGACAGAAGGATCTTGTTCCAGAAAATTAGAAAGTGGAAAAAAGCTCTTGCAAAAGAAAAGAATGCATGGAAAGTGATGGAACTAAAAAGTAAGATAGAAAATGCAGAACAAAAGATTATACAATCAAAAGAAAATGAAAAATGGAACCTAGAAGAAATGACACTACAAAATATCAAGCAAAACCTAAAATTTTTTATTCATATACAAAAAAAGATGAATAAAATAAGAGTAGAAATAGGCCCTCTAAGAATTGAAGGGCGATTAACGAATGAAAAAAGGAAATATGTAACATATTAGCAGAAAGATATAAGAGTGAATTTACACCTAGAATTGACAGTGAAGATAATGATACAGAAATAAGAGATGAAAATACTGAATACTTATCAGATATAGATATTACAGAAGCCGATATTGTGCAGGCTATTAATGAAATTAAAAATGGATCAGCAGCAGGACCAGATGGAGTACCTGCCATATTGTTAAAGAAAGTGGTTCATTCAATCGCAAAGCCGCTAGCAATATTATTAAGACAAAGTATAGATACAGGCAAGATTTATGATGAGCATAAATTAGCATATATTACTCCTACTTTCAAAAGTGGTTTCAAGACTAGAGGCAAGTAATTATAGGCCTGTGAGTCTGACATCTCATATTATGAAAGTATATGAAAGGGTAATGAAAAAATATAATGAAACATTTAATGAAAAATAGATTGTTCTATAGGGCAACATGGTTTTGTACCCGGAAAAAGTACACAAACCCAACTGTTAGTCCACCATGAAAGCATATATAAAAATATGATAAATGAAAAAGATACAGATGTGGTTTACCTAGACTTTGCAAAAGCTTTTGACAAGATAGATCATAATATATTAGCGAAAAAAATTAGAAAACATAACATTGTTGACAAAGTAGGAAGATGGATAAAAGAATTTTTGCAAAACAGAAAACAGATAGTGATTGCAAACGATGAGAAATCGGATGAAGCTACGGTAATATCCGGTGTACCACAGGGTACGGTGTTAGCTGCATTGCTGTTTGTGATTATGATTGCAGACATAGACAGTAATGTTAAGGACTCAGTAGTAAGAAGTTTCGCAGATGACACAAGAATAAGTAGAGAAATTGCTTGTGATGAAGATAGGAACTCTACAAAGAGACCTAAACAAAATATATAAATGGGCAGAGATAAATAGGATGGTATTTAACTCTGATAAATTTGAATCAATGAACTATGGTGATAAAGTAGGAATGCTATATGCATATAAAGGACCTAATAATGAGACAATCACAAACAAGGAAGCAGTTAAAGACCTTGGTGTGATGTTGAATAGGAATATGTTATGCAATGATCAAATAGCAATTCTATTGGCAAAATGCAAAGCAAAAATGGGAATGTTGTTCCAGCACTTCAAAACAAGAAAAGCTGAACACATGATTATGCTTTATAAAACGTACGTACGTAGTCCACTTGAATATTGCAATATAATATGGTACCCACACTACCAAAAGGATATTGCACAAATAGAGAGTGTACAAAGGTCATTTACAGCTAGAATAGAAGAAGTTAAGGACCTTGACTACTGGGAAAGACTACAATTCTTAAATTTATATAGTCTTGAAAGGAGAAGAGAACGCTACATGGTAATTCAAGCATGGAAACAGATAGAAGGAATTACCGAAAACATCATGGAACTAAAATTATCAAAAGAGCAAGCAGAGGTAGATTAATAGTGCCAAAAACTATACCAGGAAAATTAAGGAAAGCACACAGGACATTAATCCACCACGCACCAGCATCGATAATGCAGCATCTATTCAATGCGCTACCAGCTCATCTGAGGAACATAACAGGAGTGAGCGTAGATGTGTTTAAGAATAAGCTCGACAAATATCTAAGATGCATCCCAGACCATCCAAGACTGGAAGATGCAAAATATACCGGAAGATGCGTTAGCAACTCTCTGGTAGACATCAAAGGCGCCTCACACTGAGGGACCTGGGGCAACCCGAACGAATTGTAAGGTAAGGTAAGGTAAGGGAATGTTAGATCTACTTAATGTTCTGTGCCTTATGACACACTTCCACCTCAGTCTAGTAAACCTTTCACTTTAAGAAAAAGTTGATATTCAAAATCTGACGTCAGACAATGGGCAAAGAACAGAAGTAAAATTTCTAGAAATGAGCAGCTTATAAACCCGGCAGTGATGAGCTGATAAATAACGGACAAACCAAAGATAATTATCAGACTTCCAAGAAGACTAAAAGTTAACTTTATTTGCTTGAGCGAAAATATTTCGAAAATGAGTGGAGAGGAAAGAGTTCCAACTGTAATTTATTTTACAGAAGAGACCTAACAAGAGGTATTTAGCTGGTTGGAGCCATTTCCTTTCATTCATTTATTCATTAAGGTGACGACTATTGTAGAATGTGATATATTTCACAGGTCGGGCCTGCTAAGATTGTTTTCCAGTCAGAAAAGTTCTCCCGGCAGTCCCCGTGTCATAGAGCCCTTAACAGTTCTCAGCGCAGTAAAAGAGGAAAAAGAAATCACAAAAGAATAAGTACGGTATATTACTTCATCGACAGGTTGCCTTAAGGGACGTGGGTTACTTTACTGGAAAGAAGGAAATGAAGTACAAAAGAAAAGCCTCCATTTCCTCTCGGCGAGGAAGGTTTCAGAATGATTAAAAAAGCGTAAAGATGAAAAGGTTGCTTTTTAAAAAGAAGTTACGCAACTAAGATCTCTTAGTCTCTTTTGGTCGGTTGATGACATCCAACCATCTCCTAATGGCACTTTTCACAACCAAATGGATAATGTTTCTCGGTAAGAGAGAAAAAGCTGTGCTGCAGTGTTTCACAGTTTAAGAGAAGCAAAGTATTCTCCTCCTCCCCGCCCCCACCTTGTTTGCATCTAGAAGTTTAATTCAAATGATGGCTGGATTACGCCTTCAGAAGGTGTGAATCAAGCTGCAACTCGTATTCCCCACTGGTAACCGTTCTTATACAACACTCAGGTCTTACACTGAATGTTATTCGCTTCAAGCAAAAGCCAACGCTAGAGAGGAACTGACAAAGTACTCTAAACATCTCAGTTCTTGTAAAAGAAAAAGCACAAATCCAGCCCTTATCCTTTATCCAACCCGTCTTGAAGGAAGCACATGAAAGCTTGAAAACAGAGTGGCGCCTAACCTCGTAGACACGCGGAAAATAATTATGTATTCGCTGAGAGAAATTGCAGCGATATAGAAGCACGCAATAGGCTTCAGTTTCCTTTGAAATAATAACTGGGTTACCTCTTACTCACTACTTCCTATGGACCCTTCAGTGCATTATGTCATTCACGAACACCACTGACAAACCAGGATGTCTATCAAGTCTTATCTATAAAATGATTTCAAAATGGCTTTTTAAATACTTCGAGAATTAAAACTACATATTTCTAGTACATTACAGCAATGAAAATTTATAACATTGCAATATTAACAATCATACACAAATCTATACCGAGATCCTTACAAATCTACATATTAACGAACTAATACAATATTGTTCTTACTTGAAGTTCATCAGAGTACGGGAATCTAATTTTATTAAAAATCTCATGTGCATAACCGTAAGTATTTTTTTAAGGGAAGTAAATGGTTGAAGCCCAGTACTAACACAAAACTTTATCTACTGTTTTCAGAACCGTCACATTTTATAAAATCATCGATTCATAAAGCAATTGTCAGTTAATACTCAGTTAAGGTAAAATATACAATTCATATTTTGCCATCAAACTCTGCCTCCGCTTCTTGTTTTTTTAAAGAATCTTGATAAAAAAAATTCTTGGAAATGTAGATTTCAGCCGAACAGAAAACTAAATTTAGACATGAGCATTGCCAATAAGCGATATACTTTCCTTTACCGTATATTGAATTACAACAGCTGAAACCCTTTTCAAATCTGTTCTATAACTTCATCATTTATGAATACTTATTCACAAGTGAGACTATCAGATTTGCCTTCAATCTTCAATGAAGGTATCCGCAAAGAAACAAACAGACACAGGTCTGAATCCTTGTCCTTCTTTGCAGTTCAGTGCCCTCTTTATAACAAAAGTAACTGTCAAAAAATGATCAAGTAGAAGAGGCGTCTATGAGGAATGTGTGAGCAAAAAAGGGAAGTGTTAACGCTAGGGTAGTCCGATATTGAATCAGGTTTTACTCTTTGTTTCTTCACTTATGTTAATCAGTTATGTCATGAGTTTAATAACCCAGGTGAAATAACGTTTTCTTACGCAAAGCTAATAATCCATAATTAGGGAACAATTAATCAAAACTGTCTTCTGTACAATATCAAAGATGGGAACAGACGAATAACTGACAGCGAGAATTCCTGTTAACGGAGCAAAAGGTATCGTGAGGCTGACTGGTTGACTGACTGAATAAGTGGTTGTGGTAAGAGGAACTCACATCTCCGAATGTCCTTGAAGAAGTGTTTAAAACTGCCTCATATTTGTTTAAGGTGAAGATGACTAATTTAGATTAATCTAACAAATGTAACGATGAATGCAATATAAAAACTGGACTTCTTTTAAAAATCTTCTGCAAGATCAAAAAAAGACTGTTCTCCTTTTTTGCATATTCGAGCGCAAAAAAGAATTTCCAAAAGGTTTCACGAACAGAGGTTTTTTTCATAAACCACAAAAAAATTATGACTTTAGTTCGCCTAAGGCTGCCAACAAATGCTCTTTTTTGGTTTTCAGTTGCGAACACTCAAATTTTTTTCTGTTGCTTTTGTATACAGAAAATTGCTTTTTTTTTTTTTCATCAGGAGACTTCACTTCACTTTTGAAACAAAAGTGAGTGGACCTCAAAAACTATGCGACGAAATATGAGACAGGAATTCTAGTCGTGTACGTACAGTGCATGAGGTTACTATTTGTGTTTCACACAAACTTATAATATGGTTGACTAACGGTATACCGGCATTATGCAATAAGAAAGAGAAAGGTTAAATGACTGCAGTAATACAAACAGTGGCGGATAGTTCCACATCTATGCAGTGATCGGTACAAAAGAATAATCCAACCGCTTCATCCTCGAGTTCGCTACTTCCACAAAATATCACTGGGATAGGAAAGGTAGACGTGTGCTACAAGGCCTCGGGAAAAAGGAAGGATACAGTTTGGAAGCGTTCGAAACCAGTGATAAAGGAGTGCCTGCAGAAAAGGCGTAGAGTAGCAACCCCAAAACTAAGTTTTCAGTAAGAACTGGGTCCTTTATCAAACGAAAAATCCTGGATTCAGCCCCATCAAGATAGAAAGGAGTATGGAGTGTTCCCCAAATAAAAGAATCCCAGACGGATAAGCAGACTGCCATAAAACAAAGTGTCATAATATATTATGAAGAAAAGGAAAAATAGAGCAAAAGACAAAAGCGCTGAAATTTATATATATATATATATATATATATATATATATATATATATATATATATATATATATATATATATATATATATATATATATATATACATATATATATATATATATATATATATATATATATATATATATATATATATATATATATATATATATATATATATATATATATATATATATATATATATATATATGCTTATGTGACACTAAATAGCGCGTGACAATATATTTATTAAGGCCACATGAAAAATAAAAGGAGTACCAAGCGCTTTCGTGTTCTTTCAACACATTGTACCTCGAAAATGTGTTGAAAGAACACGAAAGCGCTTGGTACTCCTTCTTTTATTTTTCCTGTGGCCTTGGCTAAATTATATATATATATATATATATATATATATATATATATATATATATATATATATATATATATATATATATGTTTACATACATACATATATATACTTATGTTTTATATATATATATATATATATATATATATATATATATATATATATATATATATATATATATATATATATATATATATGTATATATATACATATATATATTTATGTTATATATATATTATATATACAGTATATCTACAGTGTATATATATATATATATATATATATATATATATATATATATATATATATATATATATATATATATATATATACATACATACATACATACTTACATACATATCTCCCGCTTCCCTTTTCATAATGCTCATCTAAGTAAGTCTGGGTCTTCCCTGCTCCTCTGCTGGCCCCAGGAGCCCAGTGTTGTGCGAAGGACATGTTCAAACCATGCCCATCTCCCTTTCATTGTTACGTCATCTGCATTTGAACCATTCGTAGTTTCCATTATTGTATTTTTTTTTACAAATCTGTCACTCTTTTGGATATAGCTCCACTATTAATTTCATTGTTATAAAAAAGATTCATGTCAATATAATAATACAGATCGTACGGCTTGTGTATACTCTCGCTTTTTTGTTTCCCAAGTCTTATTCAACCAGCCCATTGTTTCATTAGCCTTTTGTAGTCTTTCACAAAATTCCAACAAAAGAGAAAAACCACCCTGTAAGTTGTAGCAGCTGTGCTTGGATATTCTCTCACGAGAAAAAATTCATTTTCAAAGCTGTGGAACGCCATGTCATTCCAGCTACAACACAGATTAGTTATATGGTCACCTCGTAGTGTAAGGCAACTCATTGCGGCACCTGAGACAATCAAGCAGACACAAATAGCTGATCAACAACCCTATCAATGAATCTAAACATAATTGACAGGAAAGGAGAAGAAGTGTACGTTAAGCGCCTCCAACCTCATTCCCTAAGCCACCCTTAGAAGTTATTGTAGGCTTCCAAGAAATGCGGTTCTTCACCTCTAAACCCGAATTGTTGATAGATCAGATGGGTTCAGTTTTCAAGCTCAAATATCATAAAGATAGAAGTTAGAAACAAAGAAATATAGGAAAAGAATTCTTGGAAGCATTCAAATGAACACTCAAAAAACTGTCCAGATCCTTATTCAAAGCATTTCAAAGAGGGCTAAGAAAAGAATGATTCATGAAGAGAGAAATCGTTTGCCTGAGATTGGACAAGGAACAAGTAAATTAGATATTACAAAAGGAAGGAAAATGATGTGGTAGAGAAATGAGGAGGGGAGTGGGAATTTGCTCAAGTGAGAGTGAAGCAGGTGGTAATTATAACATGGCAAAACTGTTGGGAGAAAGTATATGTATTAATAATGTTATCTCTTTTATCAAAGAAGCTGGTCTTCTCAAACATATTTGACAGCTGTGCTGTCTTAGTATATATATATATATATATATATATATATATATATATATATATATATATATATATATATATATATATATATATATATATATATATATATATATATTTTTTTTTTTTTTTTTTCCTAAAGTTATACTGTTTATCTGATCAAATCTATTAATAGTTCTTTTTAGCAGAATTTTATATATTTATTTATTTATTTATTTATTTATTTTAGCTAGTTTTCTTTTTGTTTTTCCTTTTTAATAAAATTTATATGTAGTTCTTTTTAACAGAATTTTAATTTTAATTTTTATAACATACTATAAAAATGAAAAGATTACACTTAGTATTCGGCGTCGGTGACCCTGGTAGTTGTGACGCCAGATAACCCTCAATTAATCAATCAATCAAGTGACCTTTTGCCCTTGTAGTCGAGTCCCGCAAGTCAACATACGGGTCAGTTAGGGTGGGAGATCATCTGCTAATATTGCCTTTAAGTATCCAAGATGATATTTCAGGGCGAAGGTTGCCCTATTCCAAGTGTTTTAGGTATGCACTAAGTATTATCAAAGACCTTTCTTTTCGCAGAATTAAGGGCAATGGGTAAGGCCTAAAGGTTTAAATGGTTGCCATTCATGGAAACAAACTGTATAGGACTGTTGTTCCAAAACGAAGTATGAATCCCAACATTTACGAGAGAGTGGAAATATAAAACATCAAGGTATATTCATCTGCAAAACTAAGAGTCCTGTCTTCAGCCCCATGGATCTCTCCTGCCCTATAAGATAGAATGTTCTACGAGCTTTGCATACTGCTTTTATAGGAGGCGAAACAGAGCATTGCTTAATAGTTGGGTAACAGGATTACTTGCCGTGTGAGTATCAGTAAGGATAAGTTAAGAGGAAAATAAGGAGGCTAAATAAAGAAACTAAGCAAGGCAGCAATATTGAAGTGTTCTAAAGGTAATTGTAGAAAAATAGGCAGGAACTCTTTGAAGCAAAGGAAGGAAGACGTATGCATTTAACCTCTAGCAAAGAATCCATCATCCTATGACGGTAAAAGTTTTATTAATTCCATGGAGACTTGAAGGCTGCAATGGCTTCCTATTTTATATATTCACTCACACATGACACACACACACACACACACACACATATATATATATATATATATATATATATATATATATATATATATATATATATATATATATATATATATATATATATTGTAACGACCACCCCAGCTGTTATGATATTTTATATAGTCATTATCCCAGGTTCTTTTGCACCTCAAAGGGGGTTCAAGATACCATGCAATAACCAAGCAATAATTTATTACAAAATAAACCTTGGTAAATTAAACAGTCCCCAAAAAGCTGAATATTTAGCGGAAGAAGAAACTCATTCACTGACAGTGTGCAAACACTACTCTCTTTCGCTTGTCTAACGCCCATTCCTTAAGCAGAAGGGAAAGAAATCAGGGAGAGGTAGGAATTCATCTTACACACCAGTACGTAAATGTAACCTATCACACGACAGAGTATTTACACTATAAAAAATATGCTAATATGGTGACGTTGAAACCGCAGCAACAAGGCTGTCCATGAGGCACGAAGATAACATTCGAAGATAACACACTGGCAAGGTGAATACCGACACACGTCAGTGACGTCCCAAAGAGGAATAATTAACTTAACCTTACCAGGTGAAAAAATTCAGAGCAAGCCTTTCCACGGCTCTGAAGAAC
>NC_089749.1:33432312-33467312 GCF_040412425.1 Macrobrachium rosenbergii | reverse complement strand
TCTCTCTCTCTCTCTCTCTCTCTCTCTCTCTCTCTCTCTCTCTCTCTCTCTCTCTCTCTCTCTCTGACTTATCTTTGTTCTCATTTCGACTTTTTTTCCACACCACCATGGAGGTAAAAGTCTAGGTGTTTTTTTTTTTTTATAGAGGTTTCCCCAGTAGGCCTAATCCTCTCTATGATGTTTAATCAGAAGGTTCGTCGTCTGAGCTCTCCTCGATGTTGATGACGAATGGCTCGATAAATCTGTCAACTGCTACATCTAGCTTTGCATCTTGTTCATGAAGCTTCTCCGCGTGTTTTATTGCCTGCCTCCAATTTTCCGCTGCCACAGTGCTTAAAGCTTCTTTGACCAAATGCTTAAGTCCAGCAACTTTGAATGTGTTTTTCTTGGAAATGTAAGTTTTTACCTGAGCCCATATGAGCTCTGTCGGGTTGTACTGACAGTGGTATGACGGTAGTCGTATAACATTATGTCCTCCTTCTGAAGCAAGTATGTCAATCACGTAAGTTTTCCTTCCATTACACATTTTTTGACGAGGTCATAGAGCTCCACTTTCAGCATGTCGTCACGTGGATGTGCACTGTTCTTTATCAACCAGTCCTTTATCGTTTCTTTTCTCCAAGATGATGTTGGGTTTTTTTTCCAAGTACTATCGAGTGGTAGGATGCATTGTCCATCACAATTACAGACTTCGGGGGGATGTTAGATAACAACTGAGTCTTAAACCATTGCTCGAAAACTGCAGCATTCATCTGATTGTGATAATCACCATCATTTTTTGCTCTGCATGAAGAATGATGAGGCGATTTCCTTTTCCAGTAGGCGGCTTTTCTCCTGTTGTTTGTTTGGAGGCCATGTCAGTCCAACACTTTGCAACAGTGTAATTCTGATTGACCCATGTTTCGTCAAGAAAAACGAAGTTTTCGAAGGACTGTCTGACTTGCCGCACCTCTCTCAAAAATCTCGTGCGAGCAACAGCAACATCACTTCGTTTCATAGGGAACTTGCGAAAATCGGAAGCCAATCTGTAACAGAACTCTTCGAAGTGACTCAATGGCTACCATTGTAAGATATTTCTCTCTTAGCCCTTCCGTGGCTTTGTAGAGTGTAGGGATTCCATTTCTGTCGTAAAATTCCAATACAGTTCTTCTCAGGACACACTTATCAAAGTCATCAAAATTCGTAACTGTTGTAGACTGAGTTTTTGTCGGTGAATGGAAGACAAGTTTCTTGTGTTCAGCCTCTGACCACCATTCTTGATTTGCTTTGAAGCAAATCCTTCTAACTGTCCTTTCGCTTACTTTGGTGGCTCCGATGTTCATCGTTGGGAGAGTGGGTTCCGTTCACAGCTAGCACTCTACTGGCCGCGAGTTCGAATCTCCGACCGGCCAATGAAGAATAAGAGGAATTTATTTCTGGTGATAGAAATTCATTTCTCATTATAATGTGGTTCGGATTCCACAATAAGCTGTAGGTCCCGTTGCTAGGTAACCAATTGGTTTTTAGCCAAGTAAAATAAATCTTATCCTTCGAGCCAGCCCTAGGAGAGCTGTTAATCAGCTCAGTGGTCTGGTTAAACTAAGGTATACTTAACTTAACTTGCTTTGGCTGTCTGAGCAAGGGCTTGAGTGGGTGGTAACAAAGATCCACCATTGGCCTTTTCATCTAAAAAGTACCGATTAACATTATAGATTATTTCCTTCGCCTGACTGTGCAGGCGGGGGCAGCGAGAAGTGGGAGATGTTTCCATGGTGGGTCAGTGACACGGAATGACCTTGTTGGGCTGAGGTGGCAATGGCGCACTAACCCAGCACAGCGGTGGTGTCAAATCTCAGGAAAACATTTTTAATAATACTAATTTTCCCATCAAAATCTTAGTCATTCTTAAACATATGAAGTTTTATTATAAACAGAGTAATATCATATATTCAGTTAGTATAAAAAATATCAGCGACATTTTGTCATCACTGTCGTGGCGTATTTATAGAATTGTGGCAACTGTGCGGAAAATCCCGGCTAAACACGGCCACCGCCTTAGCGGCCAAAAATACTGAGTTTGACTATAACCATAGATTTTCTTGAAAATAATCTCATTACGTTCCCCACACCCAAATTACTATGGAGTTACTTTGCTAACATAACCTAACCCAACGTAACCTAACCTAACCTAGTGGCATGGCAAAACAACCGGGGCTGGTGCAATACTATACATCTCGGGAATATGCTGCCCGGCCATTTAGTGACTTTCATATATTGGATGAGCGACGATAATAAGAGGCTCTTTTGTAATTCAGGGAACATATCCTCCGACCAAGACCTTGGAGCTTCCAGGAGCAGCAGTGTTCAAGCAGGACAAATTACTGTGCAGCCATCTCAGTATCCAATTTTGAATCACCGACTTCCAGGTGGGCTTTATCCAGGATTTACTGAAAGCACAAAAACGTATCATAAGCTGCTTGTAGATATGCTGAAACAAGCATAATTTAGACGCTGCCCATAAATATATTAATTAAAATACTTTTTTTATATAACCAGCAAATATATATTCATATCTTACATACACGGTCACCGGGAATTGCATTGACCGGGAAATAATCTTCTCAGCCAAAGGCTGCAATAACATGAGTTCAGCCATTTACTTCTGATGCTTAGATCACTCACCAATACAGTTGAGAGTGAGTGAGGTGAAGTGTAGCCGACTGAATCCTATAAACAAAACAGGGAATATCATTAAATGAAAGGACTTTCGAAGAACTGCGCTTTTATCTGCCAATATGAACCCAAAACAGTAGAGAGAGAGAGAGAGAGAATAGTAGATGCCTATACCAGATGACAAGGGATGAATCTAACACCCTCAACAGACAAGATTGTTTATGTCGCACAATTTTAAACACTTCACCAGAAAAATCTGACATCGCGACACCCAAGTCAGGGCATCTTCTATGAGGAACAACCTTTATCAAATTTTATATCCTTAAAGTAAGTAAGCTTTGTTTCGTTGTGTGTATGCGTGTATAGGTGTATTTTATTCAATTAAACGCAGTGCTCCAATATATCTTATCTGTGGAACAAGTATAGTCTGTGGGTGAGGAAATCTAGTGCACCTTGACCTTCCGTCGTCCAATCCTGGACCAGCCTCTCTACCACTAGTCCTTTATGCATCCATTGGCTGATACATGA
Source organism: Macrobrachium rosenbergii (assembly GCF_040412425.1). Classification (NCBI taxonomy): domain Eukaryota; kingdom Metazoa; phylum Arthropoda; class Malacostraca; order Decapoda; family Palaemonidae; genus Macrobrachium; species Macrobrachium rosenbergii. The sequence continues at coordinate 33,464,132 of NC_089749.1, read as the reverse complement.
CAGATACTGTAATTACTTTGTATTCCTCTTTGGAAATATTAGGAAAAGAGGTACAAAAGGTTGATACCATATGTGAGAATTCACTTTACTAGAATCATGAATAGTATCTTAGGCTACATAACTGGTCCGATTAATCATTACAAATGGGTACACATCCATTCACAAAACTACATTTCAGTTGCTCTTAGGGTTCTAGGTAAATGGGTTCTCGTGAAAATAATATGTACAGATACACGCATACACACAAGCGCATACATAAACACACACACACACACACACACACACACACACACATATATATATATATATATATATATATATATATATATATATATATATATATATATATATATATATATATATATATATATATAATATACATATATGTTATGCTCTGGAACAAGGTCAGATAGGGTCATAATCTCTTTCTACGTCAATCTTAAGAACAGTATGAAATCGTCTTACATCCCTAACATTCTCCGGTAGCAATGGCCAGCATTGGGTCAGCACATTCTTTCTCTCTCGTCGACTCCTCTCCCTGCATCAATCCTCAAACAAAGGCCTACTGGAATAAAATGCCGAGATAAAAAAATTAGACTTTATTTGCAAATTTAAGGGAAGTATTTCAGCAAAAGCTACGGTCATGAAATGGAGTGTCTCACACCTCATAAAAATGGAAGTCATAACTAGATTAAACTCAGACTCACAATCAATCGAATTAATGATGATTCTAGACCAACCAAAACTAGTGACTAACACCCTGGTCATCAGACAAAATAAAAAGGTCGTAATTATTCTAGACCATAATATGTGTCATATAGTATGTTAAAAGAACACCACTTCCAAAATATTCGTCCTCACAGGACGAACCCAGAATTCCTGTTAAAAGAAAAATAGCATATATTAAAACCTGAAATGGTTTATATAAAAAAATAGATACTTAAACAGAAAAATGCATAATGGAGAAAAAACAGAAAAATGTATAATGGAGAACAGAGAAGTTTCACTGGAGCGCAAAACGGGTATTCTACGTAATGTCTGAAAAGATATAAGTTTTAATGAGTTATCTTACCCACATTCTATCCATAAAAACTGTTCCTCACAGTGGCTGTTCTTATTCACTAACACTGCTCAAAGAGCGAATCACACCAGCCCGAAATCGAAGTCAATAGCCATTGTATGGTTCCTCTCATAATATACTATTAGAGAGTACTTGCATGCACTCACTTAACAACCCCTCCCTGGAAGCGTGATGACACCGGTTCTATCCTCGAAGGATTCCACCTTCAGACCCCACAGATATCACAACGCTTCCATCAATCTGTCACATTGTCTCCATGCATTTTGGCCATGGACAGAAGGCACAAATGAATGCGTCAGATATCTGCTGTATCTAACTGCGGAAACCACCAACGTCAACATAAATGCCACCTGCACCAGATACACCCTTTTCACAGGCCAGCACATAGTTCGCTAAAAGTGTTAATAGGAGCTCAGCCCACCTACCCCTGGGCGCCCCCACCCAGGTACGACAAATATCCATAACGAAAGTTCAGTAGGGGCCAGCTCCAAAAATCATAGCAAACAATATGCACTAGATACGAAAGTTACTTGTCTCGTATACACGACTGTTATTCCAATAAACAGTTCATTGTAGAACGCATCACTTCACATCTTGCATTCTTGATGATCTAAATATTCTGGGCGGCTTGTGACTGCACAAGCCCATCTCTCTCTTCACATCTTGAATTCTTGATGATCCAAATATCCTGAATGGCTTGCGACTGCACAAGCCCATGTTGAATGCGGCGCCCACGAATCCTTTGCGCCAAACAGATGTCTCCCAGCAACGACGGCAGCTTGTAGATGTCCCGCCCGACATCTCTCAAAAAAAACCTGGATCCTCTCATGAAGGCGCAGGCGTAGAAACCTGCAGATGTAACGTAGATGGCCCCCATATCCAACTTGTATCAGTTGAGGCTCATGGAAGTCATTCCATAAGGCGCTGCTGCGAGGAAGTGGTGTATAAAGTAAGTCGGTCATGTCGACAGTCAACCTCAAAAGGTATATAGTCTCCTCACCATCCCATACTATTACTGAACCATTAAAACCACTAGGGAAAGGTCGTATGATAAAACTATGAAACAATTCCAAGTTACTAACTGGAATTTCTACAATCAACCCCCGATCAGGTAAACTAACTTTAAGATACTACCCTTACAAATTCTTCCCAGTAAAAATTACCTGAGAACCATACAGATATACTGAATTCATGAAAGTCAATTCTAAACACTCGAAAGATAAAATATCTCCCAAAACTCCCCCTTAGAAGTGGCAACCACTGTCTTAACCTGAGTTTGAATTTCCGATGACACGTATTCCGCTTCTTTCTCAATATTCAACAAGGCAGTTTGACAGGAAGGCAAAGCCACCGTAACATCTAAATCCCCCCCCCCCCCATCCTATCAACTGTGACCAATAAGCCATTTACAGAAGTCCTCAAAGTCTCAAAACCTTACCATAATTTCTCATAACTATCTCGTAAAGTCATCGAAGTTTTACCCTGGTTAGCAAATACTGCCGATACCTGCTCAATTCTCAGCAAAGTAGCAAATTGACATACTAACAATCGCTCCTATGATCATAATGGCTCCAATTACCAATGGTGCAGCCCTTTTACTCCTTTTAGAAGAGAACTAAAAAACCGAAACACCTAAATTTGGAAGCCATGTTAAAGTCTTCCTGATCTTATCCTGAACCTTAACTGCCGTAGCATTAGGTTCAGTTAGCCAATCCCTTAACAGATCAGACAGATTCCGTCCGATATTCAACTCACCGAAAAAAAATCCTTACCAACAGAACTTAATTCTGAAACTCTATACGCAAAGATATTGCATCAGACGACAACTACACATGATAATATTCTTGTATAACACCCGGGCCTAACCTCACTACGAAATTAGCCCATGCCACGACTCCCAAAGTCATGAGTGTACGAAACTCCAGCATAAAAAACAAAAGAAAGAATCTAAAAGTTACCAGATCTTGAAACGGGAAAGAAAAAAAATAAAAAAAAAAGAACCCCATATATCTATAAAACCCTATGGTATTTTTTACACCTAATTTTAACCAAGTATTGCAACACACAAAAGCAAAAAACTAAACTCGGACAATTAAAGATTTGTATAACTCTACGGACCAACGTCCTCGCCAGTTAAAAAAAAAAAAAAAAAAACTACAAGTCATGCCCCTTTAAAACCCATTAAAAAGAAACAAAGAAAAAAGGAGAAAAAATTATCAGGAACACAGTACAAAAATGGAATTAACCCATAAGATTCCCATTAACCTGTCTTTTTAATTTTAGATATGTGTCAACCGAGACACACCCGTATTCTCATCTAGAACAACATATCTGTTCCCCTTCTTTACTTCTACAACCCGAGAAGGACCTTCAAATTTAGGATCTAGCTTACAGTTCAATTGATTCCTGACATTTATTTTCACAAAAAACCCTATCTCCCACGGCAACTTTTAACTCTATCTGGCTTTGCATTACTCTTGTCCACCATATCCCGTGTTTTCATTTCAAGATGCCTAGCAAGACACGCATATCTGTCTTTTGCTATAGAAACAAGCGCCCTTACAGTATCATCCCCTGGTGGAATAGGTAACAAATCGAATGCGCCCCATGCTGGGTAACCAAACAGCACTTCATTGGGAGACATTCCAATGGTTTCACTAACCATGGAATTAATGCTGTGCTTCACCTGTGGAATATATCACTCCCAATTTACAACCTTCCCCACTACATTCATTCTGAGGGCTTCAACAACCTTCCGATTTGCCCGTTCACACAGCCTGTTAGCTTCTGGTTTATAAGGAATAATAGTGACTTTCCGAATGCCCGCCATGTACTCTCGACTCTCCTCGCTAAGCGGTACTTGCAAGTACCCTTGCATCAGATCAATTGAAGAATAAATATTCTTACCCCCAATCTCAACAAATAAATCTGGCAAACACGCCACAGGCTAGTGATCAGGAATGGTTTTCTCATTCAACTTCCTAAAGTCCACACAAATTCGGACTGAACCATCCTTCTTAGGCACTGCTAACAACGGGAAATTAAAAGGCAAGGAACTGGGCCTAACAGTGCCTTCCTCCTCCCACTTATTAACCTCTTGCTCTACCTGTTCTCTAATCTTAAAAGGAATCCTATATGAAGGAACAAAAATAGGCTTAGTCTTGTCCTCCAACTGATCCTTGTGCTCTAACACATTTGTTAACCCTAACTTATCCCCTTTAGGTGCGAGTATGTCCGCAAACTCGGCCAGAACATCTTCCACACCCCAACATATTCTTTATAATCAGCTTTGGCTAAATGTTCCCTAAAACCAGCCTCCTAGCCTGTAAATCGCTTTTGAAAAACTACAAAAGTCCCCAACAATAGCAACTGAATTATCTTCATCGACCCAGTCAACAAAGTCGATTGCGTAAGTACCCTTCTGATAATTGCAAACTGAATCATTACAGTTTAGCAGTTCCACCCAAATATCCCCTGAACTCGATACCTTGTTTATAGAACCCGTACACACGACCCCCTTCAGCTTTTCACTACACTCATCCATACACACCTGTATGGATTTATGCACTCCTTTCACTCGAATTTTCACCATAGCAACAATACCAGGACCAAGAACCACATCATCGGACAAAAACCCCTTATAACACTTCTTACCCACTGACACATATTCAGTATCTACCCGCAAATTCTCATGTACACCCAATCCATTATCATTATCCACTACACTCACATCCATCCCCGCATAAGGCACAAACACACCAGGTACTCTAACAGTTATACCACATACCCCTGCATGAACCGAGATTTTGAGTCTGACACACTGGATGACCCAGTAACAAAGTATTCCCCAAAGCAGTCCCTCGTATAACCAAAAATGGTTCTGTAAAAGTTCTACCCCCAAGATATAAATCCACATCTACATATCCCAAAACCTGTAACTTATTTGCTTGGACATCACATAATGTCTCTTTAACAGGTCTCAAAGAATGATCGGAAAACATCGATCGGAACAATTCATGATTCATCAAATTAATAGAGGCGCCTGTATCAATAAATATATTTACCTTGACCCCATGCAGACTCTTTTACCACTGGCTTTGCCTCTGAGGATTCCTCCAGAAGTCCTATATCACAAGAAACACCCATCCAGTTTTACCTTACAACTGATCGGTCTTTAGACAATGCTCGCCAATCACTAGATCCCCTTGAAAAACCCCCTTGAGGAACTTTCTTACCTAAGTTACCAAGGGTGACCATAACTCCTACAACCGCCATAATATTTAACACAGCAAAATCTCTTAATGTGTCCCTGCATATTACAATTAAAACAACGAACCCGTGGGGCCCGAGAACCCAACCCAACCATCGACCTGTGGCTCTTCCGAATTTCAACTAAACCCTTCAAACTGCGGAATGAGTCTCCGCACCCTACACAACCATATGCTGACCTAAGGAATCTCTGATCACTACTTCCTCTCGCCATTTTTGCAGCTTTTTTCTTCGTAAATGAATCTGTTAATTTGCTCTTGGCTGATCACAAATACAAAATTTCCCAAGTCCTGAAGAATTTCCACACAGTAAGAAACCCACAATGTTAATTCCCTTTACTCTAACAATTAATCCCCAGAAATCAAGAGAAAGTACTAATTAAACCCACAATGAAATCAAAACCCCATGGGGAAAAAAACAGGCAGGCCCAGCGCACAGCTAACCGCGAAGTAGGTCAAGATGAACTATGAGTCTTCGGGGCAACCAAAAAAAAAAAAAAAAACACTCAGTCCACCCTCAAATAAAGAGAATGGAAGTCTACCCTCACGTAAAGAAAACAGGGCTTACAGTTCATTCGGGTTGCCCCAGGTCTCTCAGTTTGAGGCACCTTTGATGTCTACCAGAGAATTGCTAATGCATCTTTTGGTATATTTTGCATCTTCCAATCTTGGATGGTCTGGGATGCAGTTTAGATATTTGTCGAGCTTATTCTTAAACACATCTACGCTCACTCCTGATATGTTCCTCAGATGAGCTGGTAGCGCATTGAATAGACGCTGCATTATCGATGCTGGTGCGTGGTGGATTAATGTCCTGTGTGCTTTCCTTAGTTTTCCTGGTATAGTTTTGGGCACTATTAATCTACCTCTGCTTGCTCTTTCTGATATTTTTAGCTCCATGATGTTTTCGGTAATTCCTTCTATCTGTTTCCATGCCTGTATTATGATGTAGCATTCTCTTCTCCTTTTGAGACTATATAATTTTAAGAATTGTAGTCTTTCCCAGTAGTCTAGGTCCTTAACTTCTATTCTAGCTGTAAAAGACCTTTGTACACTCTCTATTTGTGCAATATCCTTTTGGTAGTGTGGGTACCATATATTGCAATATTCAAGTTGACTACATACATATGTTTTAGAAAGCATAATTATGTGTTCGGATTTTCTTGTTTTGAAGTGCCAGAACAACATTCCCATCTTTGCTTTGCATTTTGCCAGTAGTATTGCTATTTGATCATTGCATAGCATATTCGTATTCAGCATCACTCCAAGGTCTTTAACTGCTTCCTTATTTGTGATTGTCTCGTTATTAGGTCCCTTATATGCATATAGCATTCCTTCTTAACACCATAGTTTATTGATTCAAATTTATCAGAGTTAAATACCATCCTATGTACCTCTGCCCAGTCATATATTTTGTTTAGGTCTCTTTGTAGCAAGTTCCTATCTTCATCACAAGTAATTTCTCTACTTATTCTTGTGTCATCAACGAAACTTCTCACTGCCAAGTCTTTAACATTACTCTCTATGTCTGCAATCATAATAACAAACTGCAATGCAGCTAACACCGTACCTTGTGGCACACCGGATATTACCTTAGCTTCATCCGATTTCTCATCGTTTGCAATCACTATCTGTTTTCAGTTATGCAAAAATTCTTTTATCCATCTTCCTACTTTGTCCACAATGTTATGTTTTCTAATTTTTTCCGCTAATATATTATGGTCTACCTTGTCAAAAGCTTTTGCAAAGTGTAGTTAAACCACATCTGTATCTTTTTCCTTTATCATATTTTTATATATGTTTTTATGGTGGACTAACAGTTGGGTTTGTGTACTTTTTCCATTCACAAAACCATGTTGTCCTATATTAAACAAACTATTTTTCATTAAATGTTTCATTATATTTTTCTTCATTACCCTTTCATATGCTTTCATAATATGTGATGTTAGACTCACAGGCCTATAATTACTTGCCTCTAGTCTTGATCCACTTTTGAAAATAGGGGTAATATATGCTAATTTATGTTCATCATAAATCTTGCCCTGTATCTACACTTTGTCTTAATAACATTGCGAGCAGCTTTGCGATAGAATGAGCTACTTTCTTTAACAAAATGGAAGGGACACCATCTGGTCTGGCTGCTGATCCATTTTTAATTTCATTAATAGCCTGCACAATACCGGCTTCATTAATATCTATGTCCGATAAATATTCACTATTTTCATCTCTTATTTTTGTATCATTATCTTCATTATCGATTCTAGGTGTAAATTCTCTCTTATATCTTTCTGCTAATATGTTGCACAGTTCCTTTTTTTCATTCGTTAATCGCCCTTCAATTCTTAGAGGGCCTATTTCTACTCTTCTTTTATTCATCTTTTTTGTATATGAGTAAAATATTTTGGGGTTTTGCTTGATATTTTTTTAGGGTATTTTCTTCTAAGTCCCGTTTTTCATTTTCTTTTGATTGTGTAAACTTTCGTTCTGCATTTTCTATCTTACTTTTTATTTCCATCACTTTCCATGCATTCTTTTCTTTTGCAAGACTTTTTTCCACTTTCTGATTTTCTGGAATAGGATCCTTCTGTCTCTTGGTATGAGTGACTGATGTTTACTTTTCTTCTTCGGTAGATATTTTTCCACTATTTCCTCTAATATTTTATATAAAATAATATATCTGTATTTACCTGTATATTATCACTTACGAATATGTTTTCCCAGTCTTTGTTTAATTCTTCATTTATTTCTGACCATTGTATATTCTTACTATAGAAATTGTATTTTCCATATCCTTCCCATTTTTTTGTCTCTTGCTTATCTCTGTTTTCATGTGCTTTGAAACGGACTGTTAATTCTCTGACATTATGGTCTGAAATACTCGTATTATACACTATTATTTCTTTAGCATAGTTCACCTCGTTCACAAATACTGGGTCTAAAATATTATCCTTTCTTGTTGGCAGGTGATTTGTTTGCTGAATGTTATGCTCCAGTAGCATATCTAATAGCTTTTCAAATTGCCTCTTATCTTCTGTGCTACTATTACTCTCTTTTTTATATGTATAAATACAACCACAGTCTCCTATTCGTTCTTTCCATTCTACAAAAGGAAAGTTAAAGTCTCCGGATAGGAGTATAGTCCAGTCTTCGTGATTTCTACATATATCATCCAATTTGTCAATTATTATGTCAAACTCTTTAGTATTAGGGGGTCTGTATATTACGATGTTCACTCATTTTTCAGATTCAAATTCTACCGCTATTAATTCACATTCTGTGTTACTATATTTCTCACAGATTTTTACTTGATTGACATCTCTCCCATATATCGCAGTTCCCCCTTGATTCCTATTTTTTCTATCTGATCTATAAGTTTGGAAACCCTTTATCTGATCATCATTACCAGTCTCTTGGGAATACCAGGTTTCACCTATATTCATTATTTCTATTTTTTAATTTTGGGTTAGTTCTTCTAAGAACTCTGTCTTTCTTTTAGAGTTACTCAAAACTAAACCCTGTGCATTCATCACTATGATGGTTTGCGTGTTATCTCCATTATCTGATATGAGTAATAATAAGGATTTTCCCATGTCTCTTTCCTGTTCTGATATGTTTTTATTTTCTTCATTTCCAGAAATTCATACATTAAAAAATCAAACTTTTCCATTATATTTGATCTTCCATCTTCATGTTTATCCATTTTGTGCATATAACTGCATTTATCTCCATATCTGCACCCTCCCCTAGCATCATAGATACATTGTTTGTTCCTTGCACTATATCTAAGTGCTGATGCCTCATATCGTGGTGCTGACATTTCGTAACGTGTTGTTGGCTTGCTTTTTTCCTTCATCACATGTTCTTTGTTCTTTTCTTTATTTGCTTCATTTTTACCTTGATTTTTTATATGTATTTGATTTTTAATTTTATTCTTTATGGCTACAGGATGCATATACCTACATTTTTTATTAAACCTACATCCATTTCCTTCTCTCCAGTTTTTACATATTTTTGGATGTAGATCTCTGCATTCCTCCTCATAGCCGTCTAGATATGCACATTTGCCATAGATCTCGTAATTGTGACATATCTTGGGATGCTTGTAATAACATCTTTCACCGAATCCGCAATTCCCTCTTTTCAAAAGGGTGCATACTGTGTCTTTCTTTTCTTTTTTTTTCTTGCTCTTTCCCATCAGTATGAAGATCCGGGTACAACCTCTTTGGGATTTTATTTTTTGAGTTATCATGTCGTAATTTATTTCTTCATATGTATGCTGCTGTATTGCCTCATATGTAGAATCTATGAGTTTCTCTGCATCCATACTCTTATCCTGTTCTTTGTTTTCATTATTTTTTTTCTATCTCTTCAATCTTATCTTCTTCTTTTCCATTTTCCTCTTCTTCCTCTTCTTCATCCTCCACAATTTGTACATTAAGAGAGAGAGAGAGAGAGAGAGAGGAAAAAAATTCGTTCCCCACCCCTTAGTGCAAATCTCCCCCCTATCTCCCCAACACATCCATGATCTGCCGAAGCACACAGAAAAAAACACTGAGTTCAAAACTTCGGAGACGTGTCCGCCTCTCGGCCACCGTCGTCAAGGCAAAAATTGCCGAGTAAGCTCACCAGAACAGCTTCACCCTTTGCATACACGCACGTATGTAACTATAAAAAAAAAGTTTAAAATCTAAGAAATGTACACACACTCGTGTAAGAAATGTTTACTCACAGTAACCCAACAACTGTCAAAAAAATTATTCCCCAATAATCACAGTCCCTGAGATAATACAATAATTAAATAATCCCCTTTTAAATCCTAAATGCCAATGCAAACAGCCGATTGCAGACAAAAAAAAAAACCGTAACACATAAGCCACGGCCAAAAATTCACATGCGCTTCATAGGGGATGGCCAGAAACTCTGCCCAAACTAATGACGTCGCCGACACGTCACTCAGGGGATGACGTCACTACTGCCAATGCCCGATGTTAGTTGCAGTGCAATCAAAAAGCAATCCACCTGTTCCCCTTAACCGGTTTTTCACTTCAAATCTGACACCAAAATTAACAAAAAAAAAAGTAATAATACTTACGTACGCCCCTGCTTGACAGCCATAGTGCAAAATCCTTCCACCAAAGAAACAGAGAGGGAGAGAAAAAAAAAACGTTCATTTTCGCGTGTTTTACTACACACAAGCAGTCAAGATACCGCAATTAACCACACTGCACACACTATCCTCTTCCCCAGGCATTCCCCAATATGAACTGAAGTTCAGAAATACCTATAAACACACCAAAACCTTGCGCCCCGTGACGCATCTTTTCAACACACACAAAGACACTTGCGCTCGAGAAAGACTGACTCGAGTGCGTTTCACAACACCCCCTTTAACCGAATTGCTGAACCATCAAAATCCCTATTCTGAGATGCCAATATCACCATTAATAAGATATGTCTCTTCGGAAGCGTAACTTATAACCTTCGACTATCTATTCCTATCTGTTTATCGATTTGACCATCTATTCGACTATTACGTTCTCGTTAAAATAATACATACAAATACACGCATACACACAAGTGCATACAAAAACACACACATGTATATATATGTGTGTGTGTTTATATATATATATACAGTATATGTGTGTATGTATATATATATATATATATATATATATATATATATATATATATATATATATATATATATATATATATATATATATATATAAACAGAAAGAACAAGAATACCAGATGGTTAATTGTCAAAGGGTCATAAACATAAAGATAACCCAGGATAATCCGGGATCACGTGGCCACAGACTAAAACCATAGGTCTAACCACATGAGATACGGAGGCTTAGCCATATAAAATCCAAAAACATGTAGAAAACTTAATAGCAGATGGTTAATTGTTAAAGGATAATCATGGGTTTTCTTTTTATATATTACCCTTTGACAATTAATCATCTGGTATTCTTGCTCTTTTCTTTACCTTGTAACCTTCTTTTCAACTGTGTCTCATTTGTGCCCCGACGATGCGTGAATAAACGACACATGAAAGCGCTTGCTACTGAAAACTTCCTTCTGCCTCTCATTTTCCTGTGGGATTCGCTTATGTACTGAAGTCACGTGCATCTGCTGTGATTTTTTTAAGCATATATATATATATATATATATATATATATATATATATATATATATATATATATATATATATATATATATATATATATATATATATATATAATTTACAGTCGCTCTGCTCTCTTTCTCTGTGGACACATGCGCAAAAAGATAGAATCAAGCCTGAAGTTTTTCATCATATGCATGGAGCCGGAAAAGGCCACTATAAAAAGTGGCTTCGTGTTCTTTTCAGTTTTTCTAACCTTTTTGTGGTATGATATGATATATATATATATATATATATATATATATATATATATATATATATATATATATATATATATGCGTGTATGTATGTGAGTATGTGTATAATATATATATACATATATATATATATATATATATATATATATATATGTATATATATATATATATATATATATATATATATATATATATATATATATATATATATATATATATATATATATATATATATATATATATATCGAGTCGATACAACGCTGAAATTGAGTACTAGTAGGAAGAATACTTTTTGATGTGAAACGGAAAACTGTAGAAACAATTGTGTGTTTAATGAAATCTGCCATTGTAAGTGCTGGGAATAACCTTTATCTAATGCTCTTCTTTTCTGGATGATCAGACATCAAACACACTTCAGTTAGAGCCATAACTGGAAGCAGATGATGTTGATTAAAGCAACAGTATCGAAGGCATCACTTTTATTTCCTGTGTCCCACGGCAGTGCATTCAATTTCATTTAGCCTTATGGGAAGATTCTGGTTGAACGTCACTTAACAAATATTATCATTTAAAAGCACGATTACTTTCATCCTGCACCACTTTTTATATTGTCTTATGCAAAAAGAAAGCAGAGGCAAGAGAAAGGAAGTTAGATTAAATGACGAAGAAAATCATGGCATACTACATGAATGCATAAGTAAATAGCAGGATTGATGCGCTTTTAGTAGATTAACTGACCGAAAGAGCAGCAGCATCGTTACACTGGCCAGGAAATTGCTCCGGAAGGAGTGAAAGACCTTCGCTATTGAGAAGTGTAAAATCCTGACATCCCAGCAGCAGGAAAAGGACAGTAACGCTATGCAAAACAAGCAACATTCACTCATGTTGCAGAACGTGGCGAGCGTATGTTCCAAGTCAATCTCTTCGAGTAGGATAAACAAGCAGGGCCAGGACAAGGCCCAGGTGTAACCTTACGGTGAATAAGGAAAACGTGTGTTCTAGTCACTTTTTGCAACTTTGTATTATTGTGTGTGTGTGTATGTGTATGTGTGTCAGAGAGAGAGAGAGAGAATAATAGCATGAATATCCATCCCCAGTAACCCCATCCTATGGTATGTTCCCTGGTAGACTTCTCCGCGGAAGACAGAAAACTCATCTGTTTCTTCTCAATGTGATATCTAACTTGGTCCCTGTAGGGGGGTAGTGCCGTCAGTGCACCTCATGCGGTGCACTGTAGGCATCACTTAAGGTTCTTTGCAGCTTGCCTTCGGCCCTTAACTGCAACCCCTTTCGTTCCTTTTACTCTACCTCCTTTCATATTCTCTTACTTCCATCTTACTTTCCACCCTCTCCTAACAATTGATTCATAGTGCAACCGCGAGGTTTTCCTTCTGTTACACCTTTCAAACCTTTCAGTGTCAATTTTCGTTTCAGCGCTGAATGACCTCATAGGTCCCCGTGCTTGGCCTTTGGCCTAAATTCTGTGTTCAATTCAATTCAATTCATATCTCACTTAGTCGGAAATAGCCTTCTTTGTCCCGTCCTTAGACATGTGGCAAGTTACCGGGGTAAGCACAGGGTCAAGTGAGGATGCGAGCATCAGCCAGTCTTTACTCTGTCCACCAAGCTAAGTTAAGTTAAGTATACCTTAGTTTTACCAGACCACTGAGCTGATTAACAGCTCTCCTAGGGCTGGCCCGAAGGATTACACTTATTTTACCTGGCTAAGAACCAATTGAACCAGTTGGTTACTTAGCAACAGGACCTACAGCTTATTGTGGAATCCAAACCACATTATAGCGAGAAATGAATTTCTATCACCAGAAATAAATTCCTCTAACTCTTCATCAGCCGGCTGGGGAATCGAACTCCGGCCCAGCGAGTGCCAGTCCGCAGCTCTACCGACTCATCCAACGAAGAGCTCCACCAAGCCAAACGAGGAGCTGTTCGTCCCACTCGCTTCTCTCCTGTTGAAGTTGCTGATCAAGGCAACTCAAAAGTTGTATGTGCTAAGTACGACTAATTGTAAAAACCATAACTTAGATAAAAGGAAACTACCAATAAACAATTTATATAAAGAACAGAGGTTTCGTCATATTTCTGATTTTACAAGGAGAAAAGTGTTGAGGCACTAAATATACATAAGACTTGAAATATGTGGCAAGGGGGTCGTCCCCATTTTCGTTGATGGGGAAATGTGCACGCTCAGTGAGAGTGGAATTGGAAGCAATGAAGACACGATAAAGAGGGATAGCTTTAATCTTCTTATGTTCTCTGCTAAAACTGGTGTAGAGGCCCTCTAACATTGCCACGTAATCTTACTATCTTATTATTGGTCATCACATCCTACAGAAGTCAGGCTCTTCTCAGCGGAATCACTAATCGGGGTCGCTGTTTGTAGTGAGCCTCCTCCAGCTTTTGTTATCTTGAACAGCAAACTTCATAAGTGGTTTTGGAAGATGTATTGCGGACTTAAGCCCTTCTTATGTTCTCCACTGAAAGTAATATGGGGTCCTTCTAACAACGTTTATGGAATCTTACGGCCTATTACATAGTCACTAGATCATACAGAAATCTGGCTGTGTAGCAGAAATATACGAGGCTCCTATTCATTAACATGTTTAATGAGTTTAAACTATCAGCCGGGCGACAGAGATGAGTTGAATCCAAATCAGGATCAACACACACACACACACACACACACACACAATCGACTGATAGTTTAAACTCATCAACATGCTAATGAATGGGAGCCTCGTCTAAAGCTGGCCATACACACACACACGTGTGTGTATATGTATACGCATATATATGTGTTTGTTTGTATTCCAGGATCGAAGAGAGGCTCGGAGACGTTTTGGCTGAAAGGGAAGCACAACAGCGACGGCCAAATATTGTGGACAAGTTACTTAATGCCTCCAAAGTACCCTCAAACAGGTGCAGGGCGAACAACTAAATCAATTCATCATTTTGCTAAATGTTTCTGATATTATATATTGCTTTGATCGCCGTATGGATGGATAAAATATGTTAATTATATTTTTATATCATTACATTATTTATGATACTATTTTTGACAGAATAGTGTATGTATCAAGGTCTGTAATTAAATTATTAATCTGTAGCTTTCATGTAATCCATGAATTTGTATTGAGCATTTGTGTAGTGAGTCATGACAGCGATAAACTAAGGACTGGTGCGGTTTCGGGCCTTCGAGACTGGTAGATAGAAGCTGATGATGGAAGAGATTTGTATTCAACCTCATCTTTCGACCTTAGACCTTATTTGTTGGTTCAGCTGACTGAACTTTTAGTTTTCTGTAAGAGAAAACTATTGAGGTGGCTATTTTCTGTCCGCCCTCAGATCTTAAAAACTACTGAGGCTAAAGGGCTGCAGATTGATATGTTGATCATCCACCCCCCAATCATCAAACATACCAAATTGCAGACCTCTAGCCTCAGTAGTTTTTATTTTATTTAAGGTTGAATTTAGCCATGATCGTGCGTCTGGCACCATGCCAACAACACAGGCCACCACCGGCCTGTGGCTGAAAGTTTCATGGACCGCGGCTGACAGCCTCATGGGCCGTGGCTGAAAGTTTCGTACAGCATCATACGCTGTACAGAAAACTCGGTTGCGCCAAAGAAATTCGGTGCATTATTTATTTGTTTTATCTTTCTCCTACTTCCGCCATCATGCTGGATA
Source organism: Macrobrachium rosenbergii (assembly GCF_040412425.1). Lineage (NCBI taxonomy): Eukaryota > Metazoa > Arthropoda > Malacostraca > Decapoda > Palaemonidae > Macrobrachium > Macrobrachium rosenbergii. The sequence goes on along the minus strand of NC_089749.1, from coordinate 33,448,688 downwards.
AGTTTGAAAAATATATGCAGAGGAGGAAGATGAAGTTACAAAAGATGAACTGACAAATGAAAAATAAATTTTCCAACCCAGGCGGCTTTGTCTTAGTCAGGATTTGCCTGATAGCAGCGCTATCGAGTGTTTCGAAACAAGATATTAAAATATTAACATAACCTCTGGTTAATTAAGATCATCTAAATTAGTTAATACGGTTAGTTATCAGCTCATCTCCTGTTAAATATCTCTAACTTTATAAGAGAAAATAACAGGAAAGTGAATGATTGATAAGGGTAATATGTAATTTGATAATGCTCGTCACGAGAGAGAGAGAGAGAGAGAGAGAGAGAGAGAGAGAGAGAGAGAGAGAGAGAGAGAGAGAGAGAGCAAACGTATAGTACGAACTTTTTATGTACAGCACACAGGTAAATAAATGCTTATGCTTTGAAACATACTGTCATGAAATGTGGTCTCGACACAAAATTAAGTTAACTGAATTTCTTTTAGTTGAAGCCTTATTTGTGGTAAGCCTAGATGAAAGGTGTTTTTATTAATCCCATTTGTGTTGTGTGCGTTTATGACCGTGCATCCTTATTGGTAAGTATTTCGATTTAGCTCGTGGGCTCCTACATGCACAAAACCCGCCTCCGTTGCCGAATAACTTGAACTAAACACCCCTTGTTTCCTTTCAATGAAGACTTTAACAACTGCATAGGTAGTTCCACAATTCTGTAATTCTATGCGTTTCTTTTAGCAAAGTTTAGGTAAGAGAAAAATTTAGACAGACCCTTACAGTAATAACCATTAGCGGTGTTTAAATAGTGCGATAGATCCAGTTTTTACTCCCTTGTTAGAGCTCAGTTCAGTGTTTCTACTTCCTTGAGGATATCGTCTTCAAGTATGCAGTGTCTCTGTGACAACAACTGTTAGTCCTTAGTACTCTGAGAGAGATTCTCCCAGTAAGTGATCACAGTACAGTGAAGGCTGATTTTGAATGAGTGTGATGTAACACTGACAAGCAAATGCTGCGATTCTTAAAGGCAGAACAGGGGCTGGGAAAGCAAGACAAGAGCATCCCATAGTACTGCGGTAAATTAGGAAGGGCAGTCTGGGATGTTTAACGCGTTTCTCTGTGTTCTTGTGTGTTGTTGACGCAGTTGCTGGTCGTTACTATTAAACGCACATAATCGAAGCACCCAGTTGGAGGACATATCAACCAATCTGTGTCAGGTGCTTCGGCGCAATCCCTTCGAGACTCTTTCCCTCTTCAGGTTAGTCTATAATTGATCTGTTCTTTGTTAATAGAGGAAATGGAGCCACGGCCGAAGTTTGAGACCTTTTGGGACGTCATCTCTTCAGCTAAGTAATGTCAGTCCTCTCTTTACCTTGGTCAAGTTAGCCTGACTCTCAGAATACCGAATCAAAAGTTCTGTTTTCTTGATCGTTTGCTGGTTTCCTTTGAAATCTGATTTGATTTCATGGGAGATACTTGTGAATTTTTCCCCACGACTGAGAGGGTTTTAAGTCCCGGATGGTATGGGACTAGGATGGTCAGGCCTGAAGGGCAATATCAGTAAACATCTAAGCGAAGGTCCATCAAGATCAGGTAGGGTTATACAATTTTATTAAAAAATTAGACTATTTAAATTTAATGTACACTGCTAAAGCGCAACCTTAAGGATCACGCGGTCGGATACAAGGCATACTACTCCCAAAAAGAAGTTACACAAAACCAGAAAAAAATCGTGACCTCGGCTTCCGAAAGTTACAATTTTACATGAACTGTATTTCTGAATCATCAGACTACACTTTGACCTAACATCAACTATATTAACCTCGGATGGCAAAAATACAAAGCGACTGGATTAGCAAATTATATGAACCGGCTCTTGACTACGAATGAACACTTCGGCTGGGGAAGTGACGACGCGGAATGAGCCCAGCTTACCTCTATGGCTTATGCTGTGCCCCCGGGGAAAGATGCAAATGATAATCGTCCTTCAAAATGGCTCGTCGTCGCTTCGGTTCCCGTTCAAAATTTATACACTGGTTATTTTATCAAAGGATGTATTTGAATCATTTATAAGAGCCTCTCAGATATTCGAGATGCTGCTAATACAGGCAATCTGCCTGACACGAACAACACGAACGTTTACAGAAATATGAGAACTACGAACTGCCGCCTACTTACCACTTCCCCTCGCTTATCCTGAACGTTGTGAATGATTGTGGAGAAAAAAGGGAGCCAATGTTTTTACGACAGTACTGCTGTGGATCCACTGTATTTTGTGTTTTGTCATCTGGAGGTTTCTGCATACCTGTACTTTTTCTTATTAAAAAATCTGATGACCTATATTGGTGGATAAACAAGTGAAAGACGAGAAAAAACACTTTCGTGAAAGTTTTTAAGATCGAGGCAGTTTACGTCGATTTTTTTAAGAAAACATAAGGTGAGATACCAAGTGGCGAATTGACCTTTCGTGGTAATGGGGTAGCTTTCTAGATCTTGGTTCTATAAGATACGCATAATTGCGAACACGGAAGCAAAACAAATTATAATTGAATATATAATATGGCGTCGTGTGTTTCGTTACTGTTTTCTATTTCTGTAAACCTTCGGTGGCACATTTACTCTTTCGGTTTAGACAATACCACTTTTAATCAAAGTCTAATAAGGTGACTACAGGTGGTTTGTTTTTATTTATTTATTTATTTATAGATATTTATTTATTGCAATCTAAACACTTCTCGTGATTTACTCTAAGACTAATGTCTTAGTGAACGTTTTGTCTACCTATTGGACATTTTGCTCTGAGTGAGTAGATAATGTCCTTAGCATGCCCTCTTCCTAACGAAAACCTCCCGCGCCTTCCGATTGCAAGCAGTTTACAATATGTTGCAATTTTACCTTCAGATTGAAGATTAGAAATACAAACATACGGTATTTTACCAAGTTTGAAGAAAAATCTTTTGATTAAAAAAAGTCCGATAAAAAGCAGGAAAAGTGCCTAGAGAATTAGCAATGCTATAGTTTTATTATTATGAAATTGGAACCCCATTAATCGGCCAAATTCACTCTACGTAGAGTATATATCGATAAGATAAACAGACGGATAGACAACGAGATTACGAATTTTTAAATTTTAATTAGGTAGCATTTTGAGATAGCGGGAGTCTCAAAGCTTATAAAATTGTTGGATGTTAAAATTCAAATTGGAGTAGAATCGCTAATCGTAAAGGACAGACATCACGAAGTTTTGTGGCTTGAAATATTTAAATGGAGTCCATATTGAAACCTAATTCCTGTTGAATCCAACCCCGGAGGAAGTATAGCATGTTAGGCTGAAGTCACACGTGCTATTTAAATATTTATCGGTTCTAAAAGGTTCTTTTGATACAAAAATGTATTAAAAAATTTTAAAACGAATTATTTTATTTTATCGGTTATCAAAAGGTTTTTAAAATTATTGATAGAAAATGTATTAGAAAAATGTATCCAAAAACGAATTATTTTAAATTACTCTCGACTTTATCACGGAAGAAATAAGATTTTAAAAGAATTGTATATACAGTATGTAACTGTATATATATAAATATGCTCACATATAGTAATGTCATTGTATAACGTACGCCATCCAGTAATTCTAATGCTTATGGGGCGGTTTAAGATCCGTCGCCCATCCGCACCTTTAGTGACCTCGTTACGTCCTTGCTTGCTTTAGTGTTGCTTCTCCACTGAGTGAGTGCTGCCGCAATATGTTGTTGCGATATATTTTCGAGAACATTTGAGCCCTTAAATTGTTTTCAAATCCAGATAAGTTTAGCTTATGGTCAACCGTCCTCACACGTTGGTCAAAAAGATTCTAGAAAACTTGTTGTGAGGTTTTCTGTACACTGACGTGGTACCCCGCCCATTTATGGTCATTAGTCAGATTCACTGCTTTTGTCACTTCTGATATTGCACTTTAAAAGTTCCTTAAATAGAACGACCAGTCCCTTGCTCGAGATGTTGGGCTAACATTTCTAGAAACAGTACTCTACATATATATTTTTTGGGATATAAAGTGTTCACTGCCCTCCTTACCGCTGGCTGACTTCGTACTAATACATGTCTTGATATTTATGCTTCATCGTTAAAGATAAATAATTAACTTTCAGATCCTTGGCTTTTTAACGCACAGATTGGCAAGCCTTTCAGGACAGCTGACATTTGTTGTTGCTGTCATTACACAACTGATGATGAATTACTAATGTATTCGTTAGGGATCTTTAACTTTCATGCAGTATTGGTAACACAAAGCGTAGTAGCATTAATACGAAAACTGAATCCGCTTATTGGATTATGCCACACCCAACTAAAGTTGTCAAAACACAAAACACACATTGATTCAGAGACGAATGTATTTTTAAGAAAGGATTCGCCAGACAGCAAATCTAATGACTCCCTAACAACGGCAAGTCTGCTCCAATCCCCCGGGGGATGGGGTTGTAGGGGAGGGAATTTCGTCTTCTTGAGGAATGTCTCATTTGCACACGGCGACCAACGCACCAAACGCCCACCGGGGTCCTTGATAAGACTCCGCAAAGACATCGTTCCATTTACATAGAAGTCATTGCTCTTTCGCAGCCAACCAAACCAACCCTCTCTCTCTCTCTCTCTCTCTCTCTCTCTCTCTCTCTCTCTCTCTCTCTCTCTCTCTCTCTCCTTCCTTTACCTCATTAGATGCTTTGGTAATTTACTTCGAGAAATAAAGATTAGATTTAACTGTTTAATGTAGGTCCGATGTTTCTCGTCGATGTGGGAAGTTTGGTTTTACTGTTGGATTATTGCTTATTAGTTTTTTTTTTTTTTAGCTGATAGGTAAGATGGGTGAAAGAAGAGTGAGGGCATCAGCTAGCTAACCATGGTAGGGAATAGTTTAGAAAGTGAAATACTAGTAAGAGTAATGTCAAGTGTGGCTTATTAGTTATTTTGGTGCTTTTGCTCTGTACTTTTCAAAGTTGCAGAGAGAGAGAGAGAGAGAGAGAGAGAGAGAGAGAGAGAGAGAGAGAGAGAGAGAGAGAGAGAGCTAAAAGACCTCAGAATGCCAACTTGGCAAAAAACAAAATCAATGCTGTTCACTCACTAAATTTTGATACTCAAGAAAGCTCATTGGAATTATGGGAAACCAGAATGCAGATAGCAGATATGTTAGCGTGACAGTATATGACATCTATAATATGCATTCATGCTTGCATGTACAGTATATATGTATATATATATATATATATATACATATATATTCATGCTTATATGTATAGTATATATGTATATATATATATATATATATATATATATATATATATATATATATATATTTATATATATATATATATATATAGATAGATAGATAGATAGATAGATAGATAGATATATAGATAGATAGATAGATAGATAGATAGATAGATAGATAGATAGATAGATAGATATATAGATAGATAGATAGATAGATAGATAGATAGATAGATAGATATATATATAGGTATATATATTTATAGATAGATGATATAATATTTATAGGTATGTTATGTATGTATATGCGTGTTATGTATGTATGCATGTGTATGTCTACATAACATTGTCGCAACCCTTCGAACGAGGTCATCACCGGTCAGAAATCTTTCCCGGAATCCCTGATAATCCGTCGAGGCACAGATTGATTGAAGAGTTTTGTATGTTTTTCCTCCCAGTTCTTGTTGGGGTAGCAACGCGCAGGACATCCTTCCTATATATACTAATGTATTTTTCATATGTCGGCTTCCTTCTCCTTTTTGTCGACCAAAAGTTAATATTTTCATAGACAGTAGGTGAAGAAAACTTTTTATATATATTTTAACAATATAGCACAGGCAAACAATCCGTATGTGTGAGAAGATTGACAGGTTAAGGTATGCAGTTATAATATGGGACTGGTGATAAGATTAGAATAGAAATTAGTGAGCATTGCCTTCTTGTTAATATTTCATTTGTGGAAGATAAAACAGATTTGAATTTCGTTAAAAACTGAAATGTCCTAGTTTTCATCATTTCCATAGAAGTAACGATCAGTTCTACAAACCTTGCTTTGTATAAACATTTTTCCCATCCGCTGGTGATTGTTCTTTTCATAACAATCTATTTTAGCTTTCCTTCTGACCCCAGTTACTACTGTTAGAGTTTAAATTTCCTCTGTGTATTTGGAATGAATTTTGTAGGGTATGATATAATCTTTTATGCATTAAAATATTCATTTGTAATTAAATAATTTAAATTACTTCTCATAAAATGTACTTTAGCAAATTAATGAAATTATATTAGGCTTTCCAAAGCTTTCGAAGAACTATACAGTTTACTTCAAAGAATTTATAAAAATTTCTCCTTGTCGTCATTGCAGGTCCTCGACTCAGTAACACAGGCAGCAGCTCAAGGTCTGGAATGTAAGTGCACTGATTATATTTTTATCGTTTAGTGTTGTTCTTCGTTGCATGTGTACAATATTGATGTGTTGCGTTGGTCGCTTGTGTATAAAGATGATAAGAAGGGAAAGACGTGTAGAAAACAGTAGTTATTTCGTCCATATACTGACTATTAGTACTTGTGGAATACCTGCCCGTATTTGTAGGCTTCTTTGTGTGGCCCTGCAACGCCGAAGCCATCCGACAGGACCCGCCCAGTTACTTGCCATGTTGTTGGTCATAATTTGCATTCATATAAGACTATTGATTCTCTTTCCATATTTAATCAAGAAACATTTTAGTTTAATCCCGTGACCAGAAATGAAGTATGGCCGGTGAACGAAAAATTTTATTTCAAATAAAATGGACAGGAACTGTGTTTGGGAAATGACAACTTCAGTAGTGAAAATGTGGCGTTAGGGTATCAGACGGTGACTGGAAATAGTGTTTTTTTTTTTTTTTTTTTTTTTTTTTTTTACCGCACATCCGATTGGGTGATGGATGGGTATTTACTATGTTACGTGAATGGTTGAACTAGCGTCAAGATGTGTCTGTGCGTAAGTATTTGGGACTTGGGTTTGGTAAATAATTCTCTATTGCTAAAGAGAAATTAATGTTTCTTGATTATTTTTTTCCTAACTCCGATAAATTATTTTAGAAGCCAGACGAGAATCCGGTGATATTTTTTCCTCTTAGATATTCTAACGCAGTTTTCAGCGCATGACATGTTACAGTTGTTTTAGCTACGTGTAATGCTTATTTGCTGGGTGTTTTGAAAAAGATTTCAGTCATTCATCCTAGTTTTTCGTTTTGAATTATTGTTGCATCGTTTCTTTGGGAATGTTCCTTTCATATTTCCAGCATCACAACGTTGAAGCCACACAGTGACGACATCCAATGCTCAGTATTTTTCCAAAACTGAAATGACCATTTATTCCCCCTTCATTACACTTTCATTTTTTTTATAAATTGTGCTGATAAAGATATATGAAAACTGCTATTGTGGCCGAAGGGCCAAACAAAAATTTCAGACTACTAGGGCCTTACGCGTTGTCCGAGGATCGGATCATGGTACTTTCGTTCTACACAATGCATAGAGGTTTGAGGTGAAAGAGAAGTAAATCTGAGGTTTGTCTCGCAAACAATGCTTGTTGCTTACAGAAAATGATATATGGATACGCATCTCGTTTTATCACGTAGACACATTGATTATTGCATAACCGATGCCATAACCCATGGATACATTGATTCCAGTCGAAGGCATTCCATCATTACCAACAAACTCGATCCGATAAAAGAGGAGTTTGTATAAAAAAATAAAGCTGACGTTTAATGTAATACTTTCTCGAGAAAACGATAAAGGCTTTTAATTCTCTCTCTCTCTCTCTCTCTCTCTCTCTCTCTCTCTCTCTCTCTCTCTCTCTCTCTCTCTCTCTCTCTCTGTCGGGAACATTGGTATGTAGTTTAAGGCCTTCGAATAGAAACGCATCAGTCTTTTTGTGTGCGTGCATACTAAAGAAGTTGGGGGAAACTGGGAGCTGAATAGGAAGCCCTGCATTGAATTCTTCGAAGTGCTTCGTACTCCGACGGATCATGGAATAGTTTAGCAATTAGCAACTAAACTTTGAGTATTGCGGTTTCCTTTCCTCTCTGTAGGATTATCTTTGTTGTTTTATCTTTACCAACCCCCCCACCCTCTCTCTCTCTCTCTCTCTCTCTCTCTCTCTCTCTCTCTCTCTCTCTCTCTCTCTCTCTCTCTCTCTCTAAGTTTCTCTCCTTGTTGGGAGAGTCGGTAGAGTTGTCGGCTAGCACTCGCTAGGCCCGAGTTCGAGTCTCCGGCCTGCTGATGAAGAATTAGAGGAATTTCTTTCTGGTGATAGAAATTCATTTCTCTCTTTAATGTGGTTCGGATTCCATAATAAGTTGTAGGTCCCGTTGCTAGGTAACCAATTGGTTCTTGGCCACGTAAAATATGTCTAATCCTTCGGGCCAGCCCTAGGAGAGCTGTTAATCAGCTCAGTGGTCTGGTAAAACTAAGGTATACTTAACCTCTCTCTCTCTCTCTCTCTCTCTCTCTCTCTCTCTCTCTCTCTCTCTCTACCCCTAAATGACCGTAACGAATCCGTCTTTTGATAAGATATGTCACTGCGAATTTATGTAATTTAATTGATTTACGAAGCACTCTTGTAAACTTTTAATTTATTATGCTGCAGTCACAGAGATGCTGTAGATACCAGTTAACAACACAAGTCATATTTTATAACTTAATTTTTTTTTTATTTCACCAATGATATTTATAATGGCAAACAAACCTATCAGAAATAGACCAGAGTTTTGCAAAGTAAGCAAAGAACGTGTATTTCTCCAGACAGTTTATCCTGAGAAGAGTGGCAGTACGTTTGTCTTGAAATAAGATGTTGGCAGGAAACATAAGTTATGTTCTTCGTAGTTGGCTGCGTTTATCAACTGAAATATGTTGACTGGTTAAAAGTTCCCTGCTCACACTCTTGGCTTGAGTCTCTCTCTCTCTCTCTCTCTCTCTCTCTCTCTCTCTCTCTCTCTCTCTCTCTCTCTCTCTCTCTCTCTCTGAACCTCAACCAATCATAATCGATTATAACTTAATCTTTTAATTAATGTCATACAGAAAATTATAGTAAATTTGGGAACATCGTTATACACCACACACAACTTGCCTCTCATAAGGGTTAGTCTTTAATTATCAAATAGAACCACAAACATGGTCTTTCATGAATAACAAATGGCTTGAATAGAATTATTTTTCACCAACTGAAATGAAACAAATAAAAACCATCTTTTAACTGAAAGAAAGCTTAGCGGGATTTTTCCAGTTTACTTTTCCAATAATGATTCAAAAGATATTCACTCACAGCAAATTTCTCTCTTCTCTCTCTCTCTCTCTCTCTCTCTCTCTCTCTCTCTCTCTCTCTCTCTCTCTCTCTAGGGGTTTCATCAACTCACTTAATTTAAAATTGTTGTTAATATTTCCGGGTTTTGGATCGATTGTGGAAAAAAAATGTTTTCCTGTTCGCTGCTTATTTTAATGAAAATATGTTTCACTCGTGCAAGAAAGACACTGCCATAAGAACTCGCTCGCTTGTAATGAGCGAAACCCTGTCTTAAAAATGTTGAAGTGGGGAAACTTGGAAGTGGGTTTTTTCTCAATTTATTTTGCTTGCTAATTAAATTTAGCGAAATTCAAAGTAAGACTGGCTCAATAAAAAGTTTATTTCGCGTGAATTAAATATTTTAAATTGGCGAGAGAATATTTTAGACTTCTGTTTTCATAATTTTCGGAGAAGGGTTCAAAGGAGCAAATAGAAATATTCAAATAAAACGCGACAAAAGATTTTTTCATTTTTTTTTTTTTTTACCCAACACAACGATGCAACAAATGAGGTTTCTTCCGATGAAAATATTGGTGTAACATTTAAGTTAAATTTTCTAAGAATCACTCTTAAAAATGTTTGAATATTTTTCATTATCTTTCGTTTACTTAAAGATTGCTGTCATCATTTTTTTAATCACCCGACGACTCGATCGTCCCTTTGAATCTCGTTTGTTTGTCTTCGAGTTTCGTTTGTCTTCGGACTTCAGCCTCCTCCTGAAATGACTCCTTGTTGATCTGAACATCTTTTCCCATTATTTCTGAAAGTAATGCTGTTTAGAGAGAGAGAGAGAGAGAGAGAGAGAGAGAGAGAGAGAGAGAGAGAGAGAGAGAGGGTGTGTTATGAAAAAATTTTTCATTTTTGTGTTGTTTTGAGTTTCGCAGGAGGGAAAATTACGCTTCGTTGCGCTCTTGAGAATTTAATGAATCTCTGACACGTCTTAATTAGCTTATCGAAAATGTCATAAACAGTGAACTGTGTATTAAACCAAGTAATTCAGAGACCACTAAGTCAGGCTGAAGACTTATTATTCGATGATAATTATTATAAAAAATAACCGCTAAGCAAAACCCTTTCCCACCTTGCTCAAGATTTTCAGGTTCGATAATACATGAGTATTACTGTTGTTATTAAAGAAATAAACTTGTGATTCTAGAAAAACACATTGTATACTACATTTCTAAGTCTTTATTTCCGAAGTTTCGATTCTGTTCTGGTGTCATTTAAAAAAAATCTTAAAACGAGCACCGGCACAAGTATTAAGGGAAAAATAAGTTGTAAAAAATTTTCTTGTATGTTTATGAAAGAAAGAGAAGGGCCATCGACTTATCTAGCAGCTGTGCTCTACAGAAGAGAAAGTCCACCTGCAAATAAATGAGGGTTATAAGCAGTATGTAAATGATATTGTTAGCAAATGATACTAACCGTAATTTAAGGCATTTATTTCTAAGTATATTTCATTGAAATCTCAGCTGCACATGAATTGTTTTTATTTACAAAGAAAGGTAAATTCAGGATGTAGTTCTTGTTTGGCGTTTTACACATACATATACACACAACGTATATAAGCACACGCGCGCGCGCGCGCGCACACTGCCACTGTCTTGTCTCTCTACATTTCAGCTTCATTATGTTTCCTATTCCAGGACATACTGCCAGTTTATTTTTCTTACTAAATGCCGATACATTCTCTCATTCTCTGAACTGTCGTTCATTTTTGCTCCACATGCGTACACATTCCAATCCCAAGACCCAGTATTTTATTTATTCGTGTTTTATAATAAAGATGTGAGACTGGAGGCTGCAAAATGATACCACTGTTAGTTTTGGTGACTTCTACTAAATACCGAGGGGCAAGGATGCAATTTTATCCTTCCGGAATCCCACAGAGTGAAAAGAGGGTTGGCATTAGCTTTGGAAAAGGAGTCTCATCTGCCTTTAGGGAGTTTTCCTCCGATAACAAGGGGTACACAACGCTTGACTTTGGAGTTACTCTGCCCTGAGGTACATTATGCGTGTATGTATCTCGATCCACTGGCAGTTCCTAAGGCAGAAGTATCCTTGTACCACACTCAGTGCAGTGGCATTCCTGGTAAATAGACTGACTTGACGTAGTTGCTCTTGGCCACATGAAGGATAGGTTTATCCGCCATTCAGGCAGCAAACACCCGGTGAGGTCTCCTCTGTATTGGAAGATGACGCATTAGACTCCCATGCCGTGGGCACTTTCAAGGGCAGCAATTTCTAGGTAGTAACCTTTTCTACCATAGTGAAGCAATTAGCTTTGAATTTATACACACACACACACACACACACACACACACACACACACACATATATATATATATATATATATATATATATATATATATATATATATATATATATATATATATATATATATATATATATATATATATATATATATATCATGAAGCTACAAATGTCGCTTAATATCAAATTCACGCTACCTGGAGTATCCCCGATGGGGAATTATCACCAAAGGGGAATTTTATAAGTGATAAATGGATTGGTACTGCCATAGCAATGGGTAGACCGTCGACTGGAGTCGCTGGATAAGTATCTGTGTCGAGGGATCGAGACCCGGTGGTGATAATTCCCCATCGGGGATATTCCCAAAGTAGCGTGAATTTGATATTAAGCAACATTTGTAGCTTCATGATTGTCCTATATATAAATCACGGTGTGATAAAAATTTCATATATATATATATATATATATATATATATATATATATATATATATATATATATATATATATATATATATATATATATAATTTATTGTGTGTGTTTATTTTTATTATGTACCTGATATTTATTCGTAGAAAATATGAAACCATCTGTCTTTATGTCCCCACTTATGAGAAATGAAGCTGGCCTCAGCTTCAACCGAGACATGGACCGGATCAGTGAACGGTGTAGTCGGTGGGGTATGAGGCTGAACTCCAGTAAAACAAAAACACTATTGATTAACAGATCTCGTACAGATTTCCCACCCCATCCTCCCCTTCAGGTGGATGGAACTTTGCTGAATGAGTCTGAAGCTTAACTATTCTAGGTGAAACTTTTGTCTTAATAGTAGCGGTTATGACTTGGTCTCTTGTTTGTCACTTTTTCATAAGTTGTATTTCAACAGAGATCTTTCTCATTCACAATTTAATCCCTGATCCCCTCTGTCTGTCGAGAGCAACCAGATTCGCTGAACAGCAGCACCAATATGCAGTAAATGTGCCTCGCTGTCGAACTTCTCAGTTCCAGAGGTCCTTTATTCCTCACACCGTTGGACTGTGGAACAGTCTCCCAGAGGATGTCGTGCAGTTGGAACTTTAGAAGTGCAAACGAAGATGCAGTGCATTACTACCATAATACTTGCATTGCATTTCAATACATTTTTATGTGTTTATTAATTTATTTTTTTTATTTTTTAATAAGTGGGATCTCTTCTTTATGTATTTCCCTTTACCTCCTTTTACTTCCTCCTAATGAACACCATATTCTTTGGAAGCTTGAATTTTACGTCAGTGGCCCCTGTGGGCTTGCTCTATATGAACAGGTTTCAACTTATGAATAATACTAATAACCTTGCATTTTAATGCAAATAACCTACCAATTCTGCATGTTTTTTTTTATCCACCTTCCCGTTATTTTTAACTTTTTAGAATTCTGTCTGTAGACGAATAGATTTTTATGACAATTATGTCTTTTCAAATTGTGTGATAATGGATAAAGAGAAATCGTAAAAACGGGTCCGAAAGGAAAATTTTTTCTCTCACCGTTTGTCCCAAATCAAAGAGATATTTTCAAAGGATTTGAAAAGGAAGATACAATACAAGCAAGTCTTTGATACCGAATCTCTCCTTTTATTTAGTGTATATATTTTCACAGTTTGATTAAGATCATAAATATTTACTAGTATATTTTCATTCTAATTTGGGGAAGTTGTTAATGACTAGGTATAATAACATGTACTGGTGTTAAGTGTATAAATAGTATTATCTGCTTTCATCTGTGAAGAAAGTAATTCCAATTTCTATAAACAGGTTTCATCCAATTTTTATTAATACGAATAGTGAGCACACTTCCATCGTCTATTTTTCTTTTTCTAATTCGAGATGAGAACAATGTTGCCGAAGCAAAGCCTTATTTTTTGCTGTTCAGTTTTCCCAGCCACCTTTCACAAACTTACAAGGACAGCCTACATTTTAACCCTTTGATTTCGGTTGTAACGTATACGACGCATTTAATAAACTGGCCTGAACACTGTTGTGTCGTATACGAGCACCGGTAATTTCCTTTTATGTGAAGGACTGATGATTGAAATACTGGCCTCTTTTTCTTGATATGGTAACAGTCTGTCAGTTGCCATACAGTGAATTCATATAAATTCACGTGTTTCCCTAAAATTCATTAGTCTTCATCAAGATGTCACAGGATAGGAGGACGGGTCAAGGGTACGACATCCTCGAGTTGACCGCCGGCAGATCGAGAGAAGAGCTCTCGACGAGGATTACTATTTTATAGACCTTCTCGACTCATTTTCTGGATATGAAAATGAATCGGATTTAGAAGGAAATGAAATGGATAATTATGGTCCTGGTACAAGAGACAGTGATGAAATATCAACCGACAGTGAAAATGACGAAAATCTGCCACCTACAAATGAAAGCCAAGGTGTCAAAAGAAGGCGGAGACAGCGAAGTGACCCAGGTGATGAGTGGAGTGGGCTGCCAGCAATTTCCAGCCCAGAGATTTCATATTTGACAGCAGTGGCAGTGGCATTACGTCGAAATGTAATGTGAATGAAAATTCAAAGGAAGTAGACTATTTTTTTGAATTTTTCGACAACGAATTTATGGGGCTGATTGCTGAAGAGACAAACCGTTATCAGAGATTCCTTGTTGATACGCTAGAGATGAAAAGTGCCAAAGTATTTGCGAAAATTTGCTCAGGTTACTGTGGAGGAAATGATACGGTTCCTTTGTGTGATTATGATCATGTCGCATATAAGTAAACATCGCATCGTAGATTACTGGACTACGCTTGAGACATTGAGACAAAAGGAGTGAGAAGGCTGATGGCAAGGGACAGATTTCTTCAAATTCTACGGGTTCTACATATCGTTGATAATTCACAGGAAACAAGCCCAGATAATAAACAAAAAAAAATTAAACCCGTGCTCGACAGTGCGTAGAAAATTCCGGGAAAAATTTCAACCTTTCCAGGATTTATGCATAGATGAAAGTTTAATGTTATGGAAGGGAAGGCTAAGTTTCAAGCAGTACATTCCAGATAAAAGAAGTCGATTTGGGTGAAAATATTTGAACTTTGTGATGCCAAAACGGATTATATTGTCGATTTTATAATCTATACTGGAAAAAGATACAGAGATATTGGTAGATGAGGATCTAGGGTATCTGGTTCTGTGGTAAAAACATTTATGGCCTCGCATCTCGGAAAACATCACATCCTGTATTTCGATAATTGGTATTGCAGCCCAAAACTGCTCAAGTATTTGGGCGACAACGAAACAGGAGCATGTGGAACAGTCAGGGAAAAATAGGAAATTTATGCCTAAATTTCCTGATGTGAACAAATCTGAGATTTCGTCTCAAAACTGCAATGGAATATTAGGTTTAAAATGGCAGGATAACAGGACAGTGTATATGTTATCTTCAGTACATGAAAATATAATGGTAGACTGTGAAAAAAGGTGTCGACCAGGGGAATTTGTGCAAAAACCTGCATGCGTTGTTGACTATAATAAGAAAATGCGGATTGTGGACAAGAACGACATGCTTATTAGTTCTGTGAAGTGTATCCGTAAAACCACGAGATGGTACATAAAACTATTTTTCCGTCTGCTTGATATGATACTAGTAAACTGTCATCACTTGCATGGATTTGTTACTGGCAAGAAAGGGTCATATTTACAGTTTTCTAAGTCAGTCGTTCTGCAGTTGATTGAAAGGTACCCTCCAGCACCTAACAAGATAATTACCTGCACTGTAATAACGCAGCCAAGGCGGCTAACAGAAAGACACTTTCCTGATCCAGTTCCCTCAACAGAAAAACAACTGCGACCTAGACTAAGATGTCGTGTGTGCTCGCATACATCCCGTAGGCCCAAGAAAGGCCAGCAGACATATTTCATGTGTAAAGACTGCAATGTAGGACTATGTGTCGCTCCTTGTTTCAGAGAATACCACACACTTCTGAATTACTAGAATTCTGTCGTAAAAGTTTTGTCAAGATTATTATGTTCAGCTTATTAAATATTCAGATTCATAACCATTTGTTATTCACATTGTTTGATTTCATTCAACTTATGTCATAAAAGCTTCTTCCAATCATATTGAGTCTTATGTGTTTATACATTTTCTGATTTTGTTTTTTTATCTACAACAAAAAGATTTTGTAAAAATAAATGTTGAAATTCATCCGTATTATAATTTTCTTCATCAAATTATGGCTTTAGTCTTTAGTGAGAGAGAGAGAGAGAGAGAGAGAGAGAGAGAGAGAGAGAGAGAGAGAGAGAGAGAGAGAGAGAGAGAGAGAGAGAGAGAATAAATTACTATTTTGCGTTTAATGTTCCTTTTCTGTCCTTTGAAGACTGGATATCATAAAATATAAAATGAGTCGGATGTAATGTAAATCTGATAATCATGGTATTGATGATTTATGATATATGAGAATAATAATAACAATATAATAACCGTTACCATGAGATTAATGAATATAGACAATGTTGTTGTTATTATTATTATTATTATTATTATTATTATTATTATTATTATTATTATTATTCAGAAGATGAACACTATCCATATGAAACAAGATTCACAGGGGTAACTAACTTGAAATTCAAGCATCCTAAGAAAATGGTGTTCATTCGAGTGAAATAACAGAAGGTAGTAGGAAATACAGAAAGAGGAGATCAGTTATTAGAAAACAGATGTACTAACAATAAATAAATAAAAATGTAAACAAA
>NC_089749.1:33404812-33429812 GCF_040412425.1 Macrobrachium rosenbergii | reverse complement strand
CGTGTGCTTTGACAGAAATGACCCGCTTTGTTTTCAGCTCGCTGTACCTTCCACTTTGTCGAATTTGGTTGGCGTGACCGTTGGAATAATTGCCGATTTTGGAATATTCCTTTATTACTGGCAGCTTATTTATTTTGTGTTGTTACATTAATTGCATAATATCTATATCACGGATCGCTACTATCACAATATTATCATATAAATAAAACAGGTTAATTTGCAGCAAAACAACAAATACAAACGCTATTACAATGATTGTTTACGATTTCGTGCGTCTGGTAGCATGCTACGGGTGACTACCGTCTGAAAACCCTCCGGATTGTGGTAAGTGTGAGGTCTCATCTCGGCTGTAATCAAAGGGCTAATGAAAATTAAAATAATTAATAATTTCCCATATTTTGTAATCATAGAATCAACTAAAAACGATTATTAAATAAAATTATCTAAAAATGAAAAAATCCCGTAGGGTGGGTCTGCCCAGACCCAACCTGCACCAGATAGGGTTAAGAGACTGGCCAGTCTTGGAGGCCTTTGGGCCTCATCCTTGAAGTTCTTGGGCCCTCTCCAGGCCTGCTTCCCCAGCCTGGCAGGATACCTGCCTTCCTCCGAGGAAGCAGCCTCTGGGTCGGACCCTTCCCTTCAAGGCTGCCCTCAAGAGACTGGCCAGCCTTGGAGGACTTTGGGTCTCATCCTGAAGTTCTTGGGCCCTCTCCAGGCCTGCTTCCCCAGCCTGGCAGGATACCTGCCTTCCTCCGAGGAAGCAGCCTCTGGTCAGACCCTTCCCTTCAAGGCTGCCCTAAGAGACTGGCCATCCTTGAGGACTTTGGGCCTCATCCTTGAAGTTCTTGGGCCCTCTCCAGGCCTGCTTCCCCAGCCTGGCAGGATACCTGCCTTCCTCCGAGGAAGCAGCCTCTGGTCGGACCCATCCCTTCAAGGCTGCCTCAAGAGACTGGCCAGGCTTGGAGGACTTTGGGTCTCATCCTGAAGTTCTTGGTCCCTCTCCAGGCCCGCTTCCCCAGCCTGGCAGGATACCTGCCTTCCTCCGAGGAAGCAACCTCTGGTCAGACCCTTCCTTCAAGGCTATCCCTTAAGAGACTGGCCAGCCTAGGAGGACTTTGGGCCTCATCCTTGAAGTTCTTGGACCCTCTCCAGGCCTGCTTCCCCAGCCTGGCAGGATACCTGCCTTCCTCCGAGGAAGCAGCCTCTGGTCGGACCCTTCCCTTCAAGGCTGCCCTCAAGAGACTGGCCATCCTTGGAGGACTTTGGGTCTCATCCTTGAAGTTCTTGGGTCCTCTCCAGGCCTGCTTCCCCAGCCTGGCAGGATACCTGCCTTCCCTCCAAGGAAGCAGCCTCTGGGTCAGACCCTTCCCTTCAAGGCTGCCCTTAAGAGACTGGCAGTCCTTGAGGACTTTGGTCCTCATCCTTGAAGTTCTTGCCCTCCAGGCCTGCTTCCCCAGCCTGGCAGGATACCTGCCTTCCTCCGAGGAAGCAGCCTCTGGTCGGACCTTCCCTTCAAGGCTGCCCCTCAAAAGACTGGCCATCCTTGGAGGACTTTGGGTCTCATCCTTGAAGTTCTGGGCCCTCTCCAGGCCCGCTTCCCCAGCCTGGCAGGATACCTGCCTTCCTCCAAGGAAGCAGCCTCTGGTCAGACCCTTCCCTTCAAGGCTGCCCTTAAGAGACTGGCAGTCCTTGGAGGACTTTGGTCCTCATCCTGAAGTTCTTGGGCCCTCTCCAGGCCTGCTTCCCCAGCCTGGCAGGATACCTGCCTTCCTCCGAGGAAGCAGCCTCTGGGTCGGACCCTTCCCTTCAAGGCTGCCCTCAAAAGACTGGCCATCCTTGGAGGACTTTGGGTCTCATCCTTGAAGTTCTTGGGCCCTCTCCAGGCCCGCTTCCCCAGCCTGGCAGGATACCTGCCTTCCTCCGAGGAAGCAGCCTCTGGGTCAGACCCTTCCCTTCAAGGCTGCCCTCAAGACACTGGCCATCCTTGAGGACTTTGGGCCTCATCCTGAAGTTCTTGGGCCCTCTCCAGGCCTGCTTCCCCAGCCTGGCAGGATACCTGCCTTCTTCCGAGGAAGCAGCCTCTGGTCGGACCCTTCCCTTCAAGGCTGCCCTCAAGAGACTGGCCATCCTTGGAGGACTTTGGGCCTCATCCTTGAAGTTCTTGGGCCTCTCCAGGCCTGCTTCCCCAGCCTGGCAGGATACCTGCCTTCCTCCGAGGAAGCAGCCTCTGGGTCAGACCCTTCCCTTCAAGGCTGCCCTCAAGAGACTGGCCAGCCTAGGAGGACTTTGGGCCTCATCCTTGAAGTTCTTGGGCCCTCTCCAGGCCTGCTTCCCCAGCCTGACAGGATACCTGCCTTCCTCCGAGGAAGCAGCCTCTGGGTCGGACCCTTCCCTTCAAGGCTACCCTCAAAAGACTGGCAAGCCTTGTAGGCTTTTGGGGCCAATCCTTAAAGGGCTTGGGCCCTTTCCATGGGAAGGGTCAGACCCATAGGCTGCTTCCTTGGAGGAAGGAAGCGGCCTCTGGTCGGACCCTTCCTCACCAATACTCTTTGCTTTCTCTTACCCTACTTTTCAAAACTGACACTTTCTGTCTCCGAAGGCTTCCAGACGATTTGAAGCATCTCGGAGATTGTTCTTGGACACTTTGAAGCTCGGCGCATGCGCGCGAATGGCATTTCTCTCGTCCTTCCAGGAGCCGGAGGACTGAAGGATTCCAAAATGTCTTCAAGGAAAATCTCGAAGGTTTTAGGTCATTTCAACATCGCGATAACCATTACTTGGAGTTCTTTTCTGGCACATAAACAGCTTCTTTGCTTTAAGGAGTCGTCTTCTATAAACTTATGAGATTCCCTCTTACTGACGATATTGATCATCCCTTCGATTCTGCCTTGCTTCTCCGAAAAGTAATTCTGTGAATCCAAAATCTTTGAAGTAGTTTTAACACCTCAGGTTATCTACTTTATTCTTCGTCAGCATTCTTCAGTATACCTCCACGCCGATGTCGTCTCTTTTTGTTCCTTCTCTTTCTTATTTCGAGCGAAGAACTGCTCCAAGCGGTAATTTTGGGCATCCAAAATCCCTCTCAATCAGCTTAGAAAACACCTCAAGTTCTCTACCTTTTATTTCGTATAAATTCTTCAGTTCCTCCGTTCCACTGTCTTCCTCTCTTCTTGATTATTTCCTTCCTTATTTCGAATGAAGAGCTTGCGTCCGTGAGTGACAATACGACTGTAGAGGTGCCGAATAATCGCAGAAGGCGGGAACCTCGACTTCATACTGCTCCGCGAAGTCGTCCATATTTTCAGCAGTAAACAATTACAGACTGAAGCTATCTGCCATTCTCGTGATGTACTTTTCCCTCTTGAAAATCTCTTTTAGTCGATCTGCTTCGTCATCCAGTTCATTTTAACCATAAACTTCGCCTTCTTTGCTCACATGCTGTCTCTGAAGGCTTCAAGACGTCTTCCTGGAGGATCCTTGAGATGGCCACTGTAGTCCTTGGTGTCAGTGCACCTATTGAGTGATGGCACTATACGCATGAGCTGAAGAATTCTAAAACGACTGCAGGAAAAACACGAAGATATTACGGCGCCAGGCGACAATGATTCTTTCTTGCAGCAGAAGGTATGAAATTTTCTTGAAAGCTTTATTGCCACGAAAACATCAATATTTAAAAAAAGAAAGAAATTAAAAATTTAGTGAAAAATCATCATCGTATCCTTTTCTCTCGTCGCCGGGAGAAAATATATATATATATATATATATATATATATATATATATATATATATATATATATATATATATATATATATATATTTATATATATATATATATATATATATATATATATATATATATATATATATATATATATATATATATATATATATATATATATATATATATATATATTATATATATATATATATATATATATATTTATATATATATATATATATATATATATTTATATATTATATATATATATATATATATATATATATATATTTATATATATATTTATATATATATATATATATATATATATATATATATATATATATATATATATATATATATATATATATATATATATATATATATATATATATATATATATATATATATATATATATATATATATATGTATATTTATATATATATATATATATATATATATATATATATATATATATATATATATATATATATATATATATATATATATATATATATATATATATGTATATATATATATATATATATATATATATATATATATATATATATTTATATAGATATATGTATATATATATATATATATATATATATATATATAATATATATACACATATATATATATATATATATACGGTATATATGTATATATATATATATATATATATTCATATATGTATATATATTATATACATGTATGCATATATATATATATATATATATATATATATATATATATATATATATATATATATATATTATATATATATATATATATATATATATATATATATATATATGTATATATATATGTATATCTACATATATTTATATATCTATATATATGTATATATATACATACATATAGATAGATAGATAGATAGATAGATAGATAGATATCTCCTCCCGACGACGAGGGAAAAGGATACGATGATGATGATTTTTCGCTACATTTACATTTATTTCTTTTAAAAAAATGCTATTTTCGTGGCAATAAAGCTTTCTAGAAAATTTCACCCCGGGGAGGACAAGATCAACTTGGAAATTATTATTATAGATAGATACATATACATAAATATATGTATATATAAGTATATATACATATATTTTTTATATATATATATATATGTGTGTGTGTGTGTGTGTGTGTGTATACACTGGTTTGTGCGTCTGTGTGCGTTAATTTTTCCCAATAGTTAAAAATAAGGTGGTCTCAAGAATTTCTGTTTCCTGAAATGGTCATCACTAGCGCCCAGTAATCCAGTCAGCTTCAAGAGAAAAGTGACCTTTTTGTTTTAACAAGGCTTCTCCATTGCCATTGATCACCTTATTAAGGGGAGAGAGGAGAGAGAGAGAGAGAGATGGCTGCCTCCAGCAAGGAATGATTAAGTTTTTTCTGCATAGCAGAGTAAGTTATAAATATATAGTTTTTTTATGGTACCAGCATCAAATTATAATAGTAGATTTTGAAGGATACAGAGTAGTTTAAATCGCTTGTCTTATTTAAATAAAAATTCTTCTTCGGAAAAGAAATAAGTTTTAGAGTCTTCAAGAACACTATTAAAGACGCACGGAAAACTTTTCCAATATTCCTGGAAAACCTGTCTACCATATACTTTGGAGGCTTGTATTTCAAGTCAATGGTCCCTGTATGCTTGTCCTGTATGAATTGGATTCATATTCTAAAAAAAAAAAATAATAGTAATAAAAAAATACTCATAGTAGCATGAGTCTTAAAATGAAGTAGCAAATCCACAGTTGTATATTTATCTTTAAATATATGTACATATACATAACTGTGGAATTGCTTCTCCAATAATAATAATAATAATAATAATAATAATAATAATAATAATAATACTGAGATAATATTAAGCAAACTTTTTTACTGATGAAGATGCAATTTTTAATAATTTTAGTAGGACATTTTTAAACAACTTTTAGAGCTGGCCGTGCTGGACACGACCTTTGCCTTCAGTTTGTATAAACAAACTGAAGGGATGGCCATGGGATCACCACTTGGTCCAATTTTTGCTAACATCTTCATGTGCTCCCTGGAGGAGCGCATAGTAGAAGAATGTCCCATTAGGTTCCGCCTCTATTTTATCGAAGATATGTTGACGATACGTTCTCCTATTTCGTCATGAATGTCATGCAGAGTCCTTTCTGGAGTTCGTCATCCGACAACATCCAAACATAAGGTTCGCTATGGAGAAGGAGGTAAATAACAAACTCCCTTCCTTGATCTTATTATTTCCAGAGGTGACTCAGGTTTTTACACAGGTGTGTATAGAAAAATACATTTACTGGTTTGGGAATGAATTTTTATAGTTCGTGTTTCTTTCATTTGAAACTGAACTCTATTTTAACCCTCCTCCATAGGGCTTACACCCACTCGTCAAACTGGAAGAGTTTCCACGATGAGATATCCTTTTTAGTGAAATATTTCAATAATAATTGTTTTCCATCACGACTTTTTCAGATCCCTAAATAAACTGCTACTACAGAAAATGACTCGGCAACACCTGAATCGACTGTGCCGAAACTAAAGATGTATGCAAGTTTCCCTTTCGTGCATGATGATACTTTTAGGAAAAAATGCACAGCCATTATTCAAAAGAGTTTTCCAGCTTTAAACCTGAAAATCATCCCGAAAAATCCCTTTACAATAGGGTCTCTGTTCAGAGTCAAAGACCGGCTCAGTCCTCTGTTTTCGTCCAGCGTTGTTTACAAGTACACTTGCCCGGGATGTGATCACGGATATACATATGTGGGATGCACGAGGAGGCTGTTGAAGGTCCGCATAGATTCCCACAGGGGCATAAGTCATAGAACAGGTAGCAGGTTATCTAATCCTGAGCAATCAAATATACGAAATCATTCAAAATTATGTAAAACTTATATTGACAGCAAGGATTTTTCCATCCTAGGCCGAGTGCAGAACAACAACGACTTAACCATCCTAGAATCCATAATTATCAGGAAGACTGTGCCGTCGTTAAATACTCAATCGTCCTCAGTGAAATTGTTTATAGCCTAGTTTGGGCAACTGGTTTTCCTCACTCTGTTTGTACTTATTTATGTTAGTCTTGTTCTTTCTTTCATATAGGTAGGTTGTTTTAAGATTTTAGTGAACTCCTTTTACTCATTATTGACTTGTCTTGGAATGAGGTGTTTTGTTTTTAAATATTTTTACTACATAAAGAGCTGTTGCCATTGCATTAATTTGTTATTGATGTTCGCAAATTATATTATATTTTATAGCCTTGAAAATGCGACTTGGAATTCGTCATGGAACGTCGGCATTGAAAATAAACTGTAGATGATGAGGATGCCTTTCCCTACTGCTTCCTTCTGTGATGTATATATATATATATATATATATATATATATATATATATATATATATATATATATATATATATATATATATATATATATTATATAGGATCTTATTCAAACTCATTCAAACTGCATGGTATCTATAGATACCATCCAGTTTGAATGAGGTCCATTTTAGTAATTTAGTTAATGCACAGAACAATTGTGTATGTGATAAAGTTAATATATACGTATGTATACATATATGTGTGTGTTAGTGTGTGTATTAACAGATAGTTAGACACAGAGATAGATGCATAAATAGAAAGATATATATATATATATATATATATATATATATATATATATATATATATATATATATATATATATATATATATACATATATATATATACATATAAATACATATATATATATATATATATATATATATATATATATATATACATATATACATATATGCATATATATATAGTAGGGAGTACGGATAGGAAGAACAGTCAGCTCATCATTGATATATTTATTAATAGGTGCGCTTCTGGGATCACCCATATCCCATCTTTTCTGGCTAAAAAGATACAAAAACACTAATTAAAACTGACAACAGAGCTTACAAAATTAAAATGCTTTAAAGATTTGAAAATGACAATGACAAAACAAGAAATAGATTACCTTCAGTAGTAAAGTCCAGAGGATGAAAACTGAATAAGAGTAAACAAGGTTAGCAAGTAAACAAGAAAGGCAGGGGTGGGGTTACTATAGTACGACCGTTTTAGGAAGAGACTTTGCCCCTCTTAAACTGACCATTAACCTTCTGACTTCTAGCTCTCATTGTTTGCGCCTGTTATCAAGCACGTGTACTATAATAGAAAGTTCTGAATAAAGTTTTGTTGTCCCACTTAAATTTTAGATAAAAAAAAAAATTCAATATATGAAAATGATAGATGCAAGAAATTTGGAAACCTAGATGTGCTTTCATTTTCAGTTTTGTTTATTTGGATGCTGTACTGAGCAATGTTCTTGAGTTACGTCATCTACTATAGTTTTTATTACTGTTCCTTTGCTGTTATCGAAGTCATATAATTGTGATATAGTTTTGAGCTTTTGAATTGTTTTCTTTCAAATATGCCGTGATCCGTCTTTACCTCCTTGCTGTATCAAGGTTGAATTTTTCACTGTGCAGCTATAAAATAGCTCATAATAAATATTTTTAAATATTGTTACACCATATATATATATATATATATATATATATATATATATATATATATATATATATATATATATATATATATATATATAGGTGTAACAATATTTAAAGAATGTTTATTATGAGCTATTTTATAGCTGTACAGTGAAAATTCAACCTTGATACAGCAAGGAAGAAAAAGACGGATTACGGCATGCGGAACGAAAAGAAAGCAATTCAAAAGCTCAAAACTATATCACAATTATATATATATATATATATATATATATATATATATATATATATATATATATATATATATATAGTATATATATATATATATATTACACATTTATACAGTATTAGATTTACCTGTGCTTTTAAAGCACTGTCATATGATACTCATCACTGCTGTGGCATTTCTGTTATATGTAGATTTTTAAAGATATTTCTGCCACTTTCTGTCGAAAAAACGGATCTATATTTCAATTTCAGTGTTCAACAGGATATCACACAACAAGGGAAAGCAATAAATTTATTTACAATCGAAGTATGAGGAGACATTACTTATGAAGTCTCGTCAGAGGATGCTACATCGATAACAAAAGAATCTATATATTTATCAATGCAAACATCTCTTGAAGCGTCATCTCTTTTTATATCTTCGGCATGTCTCACATCATTAGCCCAGTTGTCAGAAGATATGGATTCAATTGCTTCTTTGACCAAAGGAAGCAGGTCTGATTTTTTAAAATGATTCTTCTTTGCCACGTATGATTTCACCTGCGCCCATATCAGTTCTGTTGCATTATACTGGCAGTGATATGTAGGCAGCCTAACCACTATGTCCATGATCTCTTGCCAGTCTGTCAATCACGTAATCATTTTCTTTACATGAATGTCTTTGCAACTTTACTAATTTTTATTAGCCAGTCTTTAACTTCATCCTTTTGGCAGACATTGTCGGAGGTTTATTAATTCGAACTGAATGATAAAAAGCGTTATCCAACACTATGATGGCAGATGGCCCTATATTGGGAAGAAGCTGGTTTTAAACCATTTTTCAAACACTGCAGAATTCATCTGAATTTCTAGATTGCGTATCCCTTGTCAGCTGGGTGCTTGATCATTGATAAAAATATTACCCAGAAATGTGGTTAATATTGCAACCAATATTGTGATTGTGTCTACTTACTCTCCAATGTTATTGATGTACAATTAGAAGGAATAAATCATAGGTAAAAATTTTTATTCTGTCACGCCTCTCTCTCTCTCTCTCTCTCTCTCTCTCTCTCTCTCTCTCTCTCTCTCTCTCTCTCTCTCTCTCTCTTTTTTTTTTTTTGCCAGCTAGTGGAATAGTAATGGAACCATAAAAATGATGAACATTCTTTATGATTAGTTTTCTGACGAATATACAAATAATTTTTAACTATAATACACAACTGTGATGTAGCTGTGTTTACGGATTCAAACAGAATTAGAGAAAATGACAAAAAAAAAGAAGACTGTCATCCTCAATCAGTGCAGTGCTTATACCTCTGGCAACACTAAACCCCGATATATACTACTTATCCTATGTTTATTTATTTGTGTTGTTACATTAATTGCATAATATCTATATCACGGATCGCTACTATCACAATATTATCATATAAATAAAACAGGTTAATTTGCAGCAAAACAACAAATACAAACGCTATTACAATGATTGTTTACGATTTCGTGCGTCTGGTAGCATGCTACGGGTGACTACCGTCTGAAAACCCTCCGGATTGTGGTAAGTGTGAGGTCTCATCTCGGCCGTAATCAAAGGGTTAAGGACCTACGGCAGTGGTTTTCAAGGGCAGACCTTTCAAAGGCAAAGAAAGACTTAAGTATTCCTTGGTTAGTTACCTAAAGGCTTCGTATGATTTTAAACGTTAATTTTTCATAATAAAGTCCATTAAGGTTAACTTACATTTGGCTTAGAAAAAATTCAGACAGGTTTCAAGTATTACAGAATATTGATTCAGGCCCATAATTATTCATCCAAATATTTGGAATTTGCTGCTTATTCTCTCTCTCTTCTCTCTCTCTCTCTCTCTCTCTCTCTCTCTCTCTCTCTCTCTCTCTCTCCACGTTTCGTATCTGTTCTTTCAATGGTTGGCATGAAATTCCATGGAGCTTCCTAGAAATGGTCACCAAAGTCATTTGAATTACAGAAGTGTATTTTATTGTAATGAATGATTCGAATGCTTCAAAGTACTGAAATGAGTATGCTTTTCATACATAGGTGTGATTAAGATTCATTCCACCATAAAATGCATATTGAAAGAATACATATTGAAAGAAAATTTTTTCTAGAAGCGATAGGTAATGGCGTTGCTCTCAAGTTAAATTAATTGAGGAAGGAAATTCACTTCAGAGATAAAAATCTCAGCAAACGCGTACCTCTGTAAACATAATTTGAACAGTCTTAATATTTTAGGATATTGTGAGGCTCTACTAAAGCAGTGATGGTAAGTTGATTTCCTTTTTTCCCCCTGAAGAAAAAATCTGAATAATTATGTTGGTGAAACTATTGAAATACAATTCATCTCATTATGATTTTTCATCTCTCAAATGGTCAGTATTTTAATTTTTCGCTTTCAAAACATTTCATATGTTGCTTAAAGATGCCGCGTTTTGCATTTCAGTTATTTACAGCACCAATGTGTAATTAATGGGTTGGTAAATATTGCGTTTGTTAACAGCAAATTGTAATATCATAGCTTCGGTTTAAACGCCTTTTGTCTATCACTACATAACATCTCGTGTGAATGTTACGTCAAGATGGGCCTTTTTTTTTATTCTATTTTCGCCGTTACTCATAGTCTTCTTATTTTTGCTTTCAGTACTTAATCTAACCACTTACCCTCCATAGGAGGGGTTAGTGCCGTCAGTGCGCCTCATGTGGTGCACTGTAGGCATTACTTAAGGTTCTTTGCAACGTCCCTTCGTCCCCTAGTTGCAACCCCTTTCATTCCTTTTATTGTACCTCCGTTCACATTCTCTCTTCCATCTGGCTTTCCACCCTCTTCTAACAATTGTTTCACAGTGCAACTGCGAGGTTTTCCTCCTGCTGCACCTTTCAAACCTTTCGACTCTGTTTCCGTTTCAGCGCTGAATGACTTCATAGGTCCCAGCGGTTGTCCTTGGGCCAAAATTCCATAACCGTTTACCACTCTCTTTAAGCCCCCAAAGCCTATTATCAGTTTTATTGATGATAATTTATGGCTGTGAGTCGGAGGTGTTCACCCAATACTCAAAACCTTCCTCTTACATCGCACGAAAGGTAGAACCAACGTCGAACTGGAACCTCTGGATAAGGATTTTCTGCACTTGGTCCCCTGACTGTAGTGACGTGAGTTTCTGAAGCAAATCAATGCTCTTACTTCGCATCTTCTGATTTTGTCTGGAGGCACG
Source organism: Macrobrachium rosenbergii (assembly GCF_040412425.1). Taxonomy (NCBI): domain Eukaryota; kingdom Metazoa; phylum Arthropoda; class Malacostraca; order Decapoda; family Palaemonidae; genus Macrobrachium; species Macrobrachium rosenbergii. The sequence continues at coordinate 33,418,097 of NC_089749.1, read as the reverse complement.
ACGCCTTAATGCTTGCCTCAAGTTAAACAAAGTTTTGCAGGCACTTTTTAAAAAGTTTTCTGTAAAAGAAAACGATTGAGATGGCTTTTTTGTCTGTCCGTCCGCCCTGAGATCTTGAAAAAATTACTGAGGCTAGAGGGCTGCAAATTGGTATGTTGATCATTGACCCTCCAGCCATCAAACATATCAAATTGCAGTCCTCTAGCCTCAGTAGTTTTCATTTTATTTAAGGTTAAAGTTAGCCATGATCGTGCGTCTGGCACCGCTATAGGTTCCAACAACACAGACCACCACCAGGCTGTGGCTGAAAGTTTCATGGGCTGCGGCTGAGTTTCATGGGCCATGGTTGAGAGTTTGATACAGCATTATACGTTTTACAGAAAACTCGGTCGCGCCGAAGAAACTTCGGCATAATTTTTACTTGTTTTATTTCGTATGCAAACGATTACTTGCTTATTTACTTGTAATTATCATTATATTGGTTTCTCCTTCCCTCTTTTTACTCTTTTTTTTTTTTTTTTTTTTTTTTTTTTTTTAAAGGTGGACCCTTTATTTTGTGGAAGTTTCTGCTTTGTTAGTTACTGCTCTTGTAGGCTTATTCCATTTGAAGGTTTTGTCACTTCAGTAAAAATCCAACTGATTAGTGAGTGTTGTAAATCGCGCACAAATACATAGTAATATATGTATGAGTATGCCCATGTACGTACAATACATAAACGCATCCATATATTTCTCTCAGTATTTTACAGTTTAGTGTATATAACATACAGATTCCTTTACTTATGAGGTTGCAGATTTAGAAAGAGAACTTCATGTATACTTCTTTGTTGTTTATATTTTTCCAGACTAAGTGAACCCCATGTTGATGGCAAAACGGTATAATTAAAAGATTTCTGTATTCATAAGATATAAATAATTATGATGACGTAAATTTTACCAAACCTGCAATAAACCAAGTAGCTGTATGAAGGAACAAAGTAAATGGCAGTGGTTTTAATTTTTTTTATTCTGGAAAATTATGATTTTTTTAAAGGATATCAATACCAGTTATGTATTTAGTTTTATTATTAATGGAAAGCATTGAAGTTTCCAAAGATGGATATTCCGACTCATTCAGAATAGGTAATGCTAAGTTCATACATTCACGTATCAAGGCGCGCATGCCCACGCACTGCCGAAAATTGGTAAGTACGTAAATACAACGTAAATGTGCCGTAGATGCTATGTAAGTGCGCCAGTATGCGGCGCGACCGTTACGCACCACCCGGGCGTATGCCTGGAGCCACGAACCTTTTGACCTGTTCAAAACCATGCGTGGGTGGCCACGTCAACTGTCATTTAGCATGGCCCGACCCGCACGGCGTGGCGCCAACCTTGTAGTGACCGTGTGGCTGCTAGGACTTACCTGTGGTCCTATGCCTCTCCAGGGACCCCGCCTCGTATTGCATGGGTCTTCGCATGGCGTGGGAGTAGACATGGCAACCCTGCCGCACCGCACGCATCCGAGATGAATTGGCAACGCTGTGACCTCGGATGAAAGGGGCAGGCGGGGTGCTTGCAGGTCATTGCTCTCCAGAACAGCATCCTGCACTGCTCTCTCCACCAGCGCCTCCGTCGTCGTCCACTGTTTTCTGCGCCAGCAACTTCAAGATGCCTAAGGGAGCTTTGATCAAGAGGACAAGGAAGGGTGCCTTGAGAAATCCAGGAGCTCTGCTAGCTGGAGATGCCCCCTACGTGAAACCTCCTACAATAGCTGATGGTGCTACTGCCCCTTCAGGCAACAGCGATGGTGCTGTGGTGCTTCTCCTTGAGGGCGGTGAGCTGTCGATGAAGAGCGACCTAGAGGAGGAGCTTGCCCTTGTCTTGCAGAGCGACCCTGGCGCCACTGAGGACGTCGAGAACGAGGGGGATGACGACGACGACGACGATGGGACTCCTGAAGGAGCCGGCCCTATTACAGGAGGTCAGGGTCGAAAGAAGAACCCCTCTGTCATCCTCTTGGAGGAGAACAAGAGGCTTGTTGGTGAGTGGCTGCAGAAGGAGGCAGGAATTTATTTATAACAAGGATGATAAGGCAAAGGTCTGGAGGGCCTTTGAAGAGAAGGGCCAGTCACTTGTTCCTCCCGTGACTGGGCTTGCACTGCAGACATGGTTTACATCCCTCAGGAGCCGTTTTGGGTGGCTCACAGCAGAGAAGAGTGGCCAAGGGACGGGTAGACGGATGACGGATCGGGAGAAGTGGATCCTCAGCATCTTCCACTTCCTCAAGCCCCACATCGTGCATTAAGGGAAGCCAAAGATGTTGGGACTTCCGATGGTATGTCTTATTTTATTGTTTCCATGCTTAATTATTACTGATTATATCGTTATTACATAGTTTCCATTCATTCACAGTACATTTTTTTCCATTTTCTCATTTATGTTCCTCCTATTTTTACAGTCTACTCATGCTGTTTCCGCCCTCCCTGCCCAAGCTCTGGACCTGCCTGATGCTGTGTGTGCTCGTGCCCCTACGCAAACTCCCTCGACCAATGACCAGGTGTCTCTGATGAAGCCAAGACAAGGTGGTTTCGACTCCTGGATGTGTTCAGCTCACCTGAGGATATGGTGGACACTAAACCTCTGAAGTGACCCTCAGCCCCCATTCAGCAAATTTTTTGAAGAGGTGGAGGTGACTGCAAGAGTGCAGCTCACCTGAGGGTGACCGTTGTGAAGCCTGGTTCATTCACACTCTGGCAAAGAGGTGACGAGGGGAGCCTGGTTCATCACACCTGCAGATGACAGGGGCCTGGCAATGCCTGTAAACCAGCCTGCAACTCCTCATGGTTTTGGCCCCCACCTGCACATTCAGGCAATCAGTCCTTACAGCTGACAGCACAACAGCTGGCGGTGCTACAAGCTCAGCTGGTGGGGTCCACAGTGACCTCCACCCCGAAGACCTCAGCAACCTGTTAATCGACACCACGTCTCTGAATAATTTTCAGTCTTAATTTTAAGTTTATTTGTTATGTATGTGTGGATGTGTATACTGTAGTACTTATATTTATTTGTATGCTTGTATGATGTATTTTTGTATGAGTGGCTGTATATTTTTCTCATATTTATATGTATGTTTGTGTTTTATATTAAATAAATATATATTTGCAATATCATGTCTGGCTCTATCCTCTTTCCAAGTACTAAGTATTGATGAGAATAATATATCGTGGATTTGAAAAAAATCTTTTATTAAATTAACTAGCACAATATAAGTACACAAATAAAGAGGGCAAAATGAACCTGAAAAGGCTAAGTACACATTACTGAATTTTAAATGTCCAAAATGCTATGTGTAACATATGGGCAAAGAAACAAAATTACAGTAGACAGAAAAAATAAGCAAGTCATATACAATGTAAGAAATATCGGAGAAGGTACTTTCAAGAAGATAGGATTATCATATCAGAAAAGAATCAATGTTAAGTAATTATTACAAAGGGCAGAATAACTGCAACACACAAGTAGACAAATATTAAGTAAATATTGTAATTCGAACTAAATGCATGAACAGACATTTAAGTAAATACAGTGAGTTAAACAATAAAGTATACAGGAAAGTAACTAAATCATGTTCTCCTGCCAATGCACTGAGCCTTTAGCCCATGAAAATTATTCTTTCAGCATGTTCTGTTGTTCCTTCGCATTCCTGGTTGCAATATAGTTACTTAATATTTTGTAGGGAATGTGTCAAGATCTTACATCTCATTCAGAAGATTGTAGTGTACACGTGAAGTAAATGCTTTCATTTTGAGCGGAATATATCGTAGACTCAACTTTTTTTATTTTCGAACGATCATTCTAAAACGATATTAAGTTCATTTAATACAATGTGATTTAAATGAGGGACTCGCATTACAGCTTTTTACTCTTGACTACAGTGTTCATTTTAAAAGGCTTTATTATGGAATAGATATTGTAGGATTAACAGTTACAATCTGAATACTTGGCCCATTTTTTTAATCAAGTAGATATAAACTTTTTATCTTTGTCCTATTTTAGGTATTTAATATGATTGTTTTTGTAATGAATGTGTATATATGAAAATATCGTCTAAACTATATAGGGGGAAGAATCCAGTTCTGTCGAATTCTAGCGTAATCGCCAATGCTTCATTTTTCATAGCATTAACGAGTCAGAATGTCGTTCAAAATCGTTTATCATTTAATGAACGTAATCATCTTTTCACTCTACTAGAGAGAGAGAGAGAGTAGCAGCATCACAAATGGAAATTTCTGTGGATGTTTTGTCATGGCATTTATTATATCAGCGACACGTGCCGCTGGCCAGCCCTTTTATAGCTGGGGTTTAACCCCAGCAGTACATGGGGACAACATGAGGTTGACGTAACTCAGTAACGCACAACATTACACATACGGTATATGTACGTCGGTGTTACGTGCTCTGCCACGCACTACTTTTGGTTGTGCCGCTGCTTGTTGGGCCACTTTCGGTAAGTGTCACGTCACGCTCACGCAGTGTGTACATTTGCGGCGCACTATAATATGCTTGCTTTACGCACATCGGCCCATGTCACGTATCCAGTTGGGCAGGGCTTATTCACCTGGCATATGGTAACGTTTCACAATTTTCGGCCGTGCATGGGCGTGCGTGCCTTTATACGTGAATGTGTGAACTTAGCATAAAGCATTTCAAATTGTCAATGTTATATAGCCCAAATGATTCAAAACGTACTAACCTAATCGTAGCCTAAGTCTTGTGCTACGACATCCAGGTTACTTCTTTCTTATTCTGGTTCAAATTGCGATTGTACCAATACATTGCATTGTGTATATTAATCTAAACAAACGATGTAAACTTACTGTTGGCGCATTCAGTGTTCCTAGCTTGAAATACAGTAGAATCAGATTGGCATGAGCACAATCTCTACTTCGTAACCCTCATCCAAAGCACTCCTCAAGGAATTCTCCTTACATTTAGATATGTATATCTCCTAAAGGAACTTTTCCCAAATGTACTTTAAGATGACAAGGAATACTTAAGTGGATTTGAAGGCACCGGCAACTATGGCTGCATTTTCTTCTGGAGTCCTTACTAGCTCAAAGCACACTGTATCAAGGCTGTGAAGAAACTGACTCTCACAACCGTCTTTGGCCAACACCAAACACTAGACTAACCACTGGACAAACAACCGATGCCCAGTAGTTAAGCACTATTACCCGTATACTTACAATTAAATACACAAAACAGCCAAAACAATGCTTTTCATTAGTAAATACAAGCACAACAAAACGTAATATCCTTTTTCTACATAATACGCATTTCCACTTTACATAAATTTAAAGAGAATACATAAAACTATACCACAACTTGCAGAAAAGTACAGTCTCTCTTGTCGAAGTTTCGACAATGGACGTGTCTTGACCTAGGCAAGGACAAGGAAACTCATCACCTCGGTTTTTCCATCAAGGAAAATCAGTGGCAGCAAAATACTTCTGAAATTGTGCTTATCAGTTATTCTTTCGGTTTTTGACCTTCACGTGACGGTTAAGTTTTTATTGCGAAGTTATCTTTAGGGTCAACACTGCGTGTAAGTAAAACATTGTCAAAGTTGTCTATTGATTTCAGACAGTTGTTTTATTACTTAAGTGTTTAAAAAAGTACTAACGGTTTTGAAAACGACCAATGGGTTTAGGATAAATTTCATGTATCAAACAAATTTTTTTCGGTGAAAATCCTGGATTCATTGAATAGTTAGGATATAATGATGAATTTGGATTACTCTAATTATAGTAGGGAATAACTGAATGACTCACAGTACTGGAATGATTGGACAATGCCTAAGGGTCGAATGGTTTAGTTTTATAACAATTGAAGGAGAATTCTAATTTCAGCAGGTAGATTAGATTGATTATTCATACATAGTGAAAGTAGGAACTATGGCTGGATCCTTTAGGATTTTATCATGTGCTGATTCGGAACTTAGTAAGGGGATGTGATAAATTTGAGTAATGCCAGCATTGTTCCTAAAATGTTCAAGGGATTTGATAATGATTTGTGGATATTTCGGAATATTTGAAGATCCGTAAAACTTTTTAAATGATCAAAATACCTGTCAGACCAATATTTCTGTAACTGGCATGTTAAGGAACATCAGTTCTCAAAGTTATGGTGGCTTAATTGGCATGTTAAGGAACATCAGTTCTCAGTTATGGTGACCTTGCATAGTACCTTGTAATCGTAACATAGAGGGTTTCTTTTTTTCCCCTGTGTGACAGCAGTAGTCAACGGTTATTGAGTTCCACGTTCTGTCTTGTCCAGCCTTTCTCACCGCTGTCCTCCTTATATTAATTTATTTCCATCGTTTTGATGGTTTGGATACATTAGTTTATATAACGAATACAGATATTTTCTGAGAAATCTAAATAACAGAATATGGTTCGACGGGCCACTACTTAAAAGGCCGAGGGCACGCAGGGTTATGATTGAACAAAGTCAAGTTTCACTCTTGTCCACCGGAAAACTGGCTGAGAATTTATACTCTGGCCCTGATTATAAATGTATAGGGGAGCATGGATAATTATGTGAGGTTCTCTTTGGTTGCCTCAAAGGACATAAATAAACTGAGGCAGTGCTGTATTTCAACTACCTTTTGTATTTTAACTACCTTTATTGTCACTAAATATTATTTAACAAACAAAGAACTCCATAAGAGCATAATTATGCGTTTTCGTAAGATGAGTTCACGCGGGTTTGCAGAGAAAAATACATAATGCACAAAATTTCAAGTAAAAATAGTAAACCTTGCCATATGAATTTATGCTAGGGTTTATTTCTGTACACTAACATTACAGCCCTTAAAATTAAGGGATCTGCGTCAGCAATATTACCAAGAAAAGTAAATGGCCCAAAAGAAAATTGGGAAAAATCTAGCTATCCTGATATGCGTCGAGTGACAACTTAGGAGTAACTAGATAACATGCTAATGTTAGAATAGCTTGTAGGTATGTGGCCGCACAGGCTCTTGTTCAGTGAGCATCCCATTTCCACAGGACGGTCATTATGTCGCATCCCCCGTAGGGGGCCAGTACAGTCAGTGCACCTCATGCGCGGTGCACTGTAGGTATTAATTAAGGTTCTTTGTAGCGACCCTTCGGCCCCTAGCTGCCACACTTTTCATTTCTTTTACCGTACCTTCTTTCATATTCTTTCTTCCATGTTACTTTCCACCCTCTTCTAACAATTGTTTCAGTGTAACTGCGAGGTTCTCCTCCTCTCACACCTTTCAAGCCTTCTTTACTCAAAATCTCCGTTTCAGCGTTGAATGACCTCATAGGTCCCAGCACTTGGCCTTTGGCCTAAATTGTATATTCTATTCTATTCTATTCTATTTTGTCGCATCAGCAGGAGAATAATAACAAGGTTGGCAAGGAATTTAAACTCGTAGTTTCAGCCATCGAAAGAAAGCCGCTGAGCAAATTGCTTTGCAAATACTAAAATGGAAGCTGCGTTAATGACAAATATGTCCTAATCTAATGCTTCTACTTACGAACGATATCATTGTCATGACAAAAAGTAGCTGTGAGTTTTAGGAGGTAAAAAAATGTTTTCTTAAAAATTGCCTCCAATATCTCTGTATCTCTCTCTCTCTGCATTGATGTAACAGGTTCTCTGTAAGTAAATCAAAACTGTGTATACTGTATACTTTTATGTTGATTTTTGAAGACCCACTCAATAGGGCATGTTTGCCTGAACTTAATGTTTGTTTTTCTTTCTTTTGATGTAGGTAGATGCTGAAACAAAAGCCTTTTTCTGTTTGATTGCGTATGGCTGTCCTGTTTTGATATCTGAAGAGGCAGGTGTATTTCTATGGTTTTTGTGATGCCCGTGCATAGTTTTATTGCAGCTGTTTATCTTTTCCTTCCCATGAAAAACAATCGCTATTCATCCATGCAAAAGAATAATGTACGTCTTTGAATTTACCAAAAGTTACTTAAACCCCGTGAGCAACTCTTATTTTTTAATAACTGAATTGAGTGGGCTTTAAAACTTATAAACCTATGCTGGATTTGTAAGAGACCCGTCGCACCGACCGCGGTCTCTTTCAAGCACACGTGTGTTCGTCATCCATCGGAGGGGACAAGACAGAAACAAGAGCATCCCATTTTCTCTCACCAGAGGAACGCAACTTCTCCCATACAATATTTCCGTCTGTTTCTCCCTAACCACTGTTGTCTTGATATATGTACAATCGCCACTACTTGCATTGCCATGCAAGCATTCTAATCATGTACTCATGATGTTCCACCGAATCTTGTATATCAAACTGTATGTATGTTTCTGTTTGTGAAGACGCCAAATGTCTAGCCATTTCACATATATTATGCTACTGCATTGTATTCATTAACCTGTCTCGAATCTCATGCAATTGGCCATATGTAGAATTTCCTGGCCTTTCCATTGATGTACAGTATGTTTTATCGCTGTACGTTTATTATGTCTCTCACAATCGCCATCTGTTTGTCTGCCGACAAACACAGATGTCTGAAACATTACCTCTGTTTTGCTCTGTCTGTGTGTAGATGCTACTTTACGGCTCGCACAGGCCAATAACATCTTCGAAGATTCTGTTGTTACGGTTTACGGACTGCTCTAGGAGCAAGAGCCCGTGCTGGCACAAGGCCAGCTAAATCTAAAACAACATGTTGTTACGGGCTGCTCTAGGAGCAAGAGACCGTGCTTGCACAAGGCCAGCTAAATCTAAAACAACAACTGTACATTCATTCAATAAGGAACTACCAAAAACCAGTCAACACCCAGCCAGTATGTCACTCAATCCCGTCCTTACACTGGTGACCCCAGAGTGAAACGAAGGACCCGACCGACCTAAGATGACGACCCACGCGCCAACAGACCCTTCGCTGCCTCGGCGCTTCCCGCCATTCCCGAGCTCTCAGTAGATGTCCGACCCTCTGAGATGACCCACCCCACCACCGGAGCCCTGGACGCCTCCTCCAGGAAGCCTGAAGCCACCCCCGAACTCGTACCGTACGAGCTGACCAACGAAGGACCAGCCGACGTCATCCTTCAGCCTGCTGCCGCCCCCCCTCGAGCTGGCTACCGAAGGATCAGCCGCCGTCATCCTTCAGCCCTCGAGCCGGCTACCGAAGGATCATCCGACGTCATCCTTCAACCCGCTACCGTCCTCCCCGAGTTCCTGCTGGCCGGCGCCACCATCTCAGCCTCCTTTGCCCTTTGAGCCCATTCCAATTGTCAGCAAGACGATTTCCGCATCAATGCCTTGCGAGGGGGTGGGGGGGGGCGAGTATTGTAAGAGACCCGTCGCACCGACCGCGGTCTCTTTCGAGCACACGTGTGTGTTCGTGTGTTCGTCATCCATCGGAGGGGACAAGAAAGAAACAAGAGCATCCCATTTTCTCTCACCAGAGGAACGCAACATTACCATACAATATTTCCGTCTGTTTCTCCCTAACCACTGTTGTCTTGATATATGTACAATCACCACTACTTGCATTGCCATGCAAGCATTCTAATCATGTAGGCCTACTCATAATGTTCCACCGAATCTTCTATATCAAACTGTATGTATGTTTCTGTTTGTGAAGACGCCAAATGTCTAGCCATTTCACATATATTATGCTACTGCATTGTATTCATTAGTCTGTCTCGGATCTCATGCAATTGGCCATATGTAGAATTTCCTGGCCTTTCCATTGATGTACGTTTTATCACTGTACGTTTATTATGTCTTACAATCGCCATCTGTTTGTCTGCCGACAAACACAGATGTCCGAAACATTACCTCTGTTTTGCTCTGTCTGTGTGTAGATGCTACTTTACGGCTCGCACAGTCCAATAACATCTTCGAAGATTCTGTACATTCATTCTTACGGGCTGCTCTAGGAGCAAGAGCCCGTGCTGGCACAAGGCCAGCTAAATCTAAAACATCATGTACATTCATTCAGTAAGGAACCACCAATAACGTGTAAATGTAGTTTTTTTTAAATACTTAGAAATTTTAAGACTATCAGTGACTATGAGCAAAACCCCCGTCATAAAACTACCAGTATTGTTTCTTGCTTTCCATGTCTAGACAAGGAAGAGTGTAATCATAATTTTATAAAGATCAATGCTTTTCTCCAGGTGCCTTGTGAGTGTAATCACGTAATGTATGGCAAATGATGCTTAGGTGTTAACCCATTTCTCTCAACATTTATTATACGCAACATTATTACTAAACATAGATATTATTATAATTTGAAAATTTTTAAGTTAGGCTATAATAAAAATCAGAAATCGATTCGAGATCGGGGGAATGGGGATATTTTTCTTGTAAGATTAACCCGATCTTTTGCCAGAACCGGCTGCTGTCGTACGAACGGTCAGAAAGATAGGTTTGTAGGCGAACGTACTGAGAAGCAATTCATGAAACATGAGCTAATAGGCTACTCAACATGCCTGTCTGAATACGATAGACCATGATATCCTCTTAACTCTTATTGCATCAGTATGCAATTGTAGGTAGTTGTATCTTTATGTATTCAATTTTTGATTAATGACATACTCCGAGAGGGAAAGCTGGTCATTGTTAGTTTTTTTAGTCATAAATTTCTATCTTCTGTCCGACATGAGTCAGTAGTGCTGACAACCATTTATTTTATAGTTTGTTAATAATTGACTTATTATTACATTATATTGAAAGAATGCGTTTATATGCTATCTGGGCAAGTTTTATAATATATGTTTGAGAATAAGGAAATTATGCACGTTCATCACACGTTTATATATATGTAATGAACCACTTTTTGGTTCTACAGGTTCTTTAAAATAAAAAGAACGGGACTGGAAAATCTGACAGAATTAGGCAGACAAAGGAGGAGGGAGCCAAACAAAATAAAGTGGTTACTTTAAAACTAATTTATTATTCACAAAATGTACACTTTATACAAATGAGTCAGTAGCAAATTATCAAAATGAGTCAATAAATTATAAAGTGAACACCAGATTAACAGACAGTACATAAATGACAATAAAAATAAATGTGAGCAATGCAATAAACAATACAAATGACTAACAATAGAGACAGTAAATTACGTTAAATAGAGGCAGCAAAAGCCAAAACACCACATTATACAAAAAGACAATCTTAAATGCATTATTAAAATTTACTAAATGAGTCAGCAAAAACTACACGTCCAACAAAATTACATGGAAAAACAGTGTTTCCCTGTAAAGCCCTCACACTGAAATGGTAATAAAATAATCATAACAAAAAGGTATACATAATACAACTAACAATTACACATTATTGCGAGAGCTTTGTTGCAATAAATACGCCACACCTCAATAATAAATAACCATAACAAGGCCAAGCACACCCAACCACAACAGGGCCAAACACAACCACAACAGGGTTAACAAGAAGAGGTGAGCTTCCAAAACAAGCGAGTCCGCAATACTTGGACGAGAACACACGCAGAGATGAGGTGAGCTTCCAAAACATGCTGGACTGCCACACTTGGACGAGGTCACACTCCCAAGGACGAAGTCTCGCCCAAGGACGAGGATCCAAAGAAAGACGCGGCCACCCACAAGAAAGATGGTCCTCCAGCATCCTGCAGTAGATACTGCCATGTCAGTACTCCAATCTAATACTGACTCCATTGCTGCTCCCATACTGACTCTACGAAGCTGAGCTACTGACTCCTTTCACCCCACACTTCACTGACCACACCTCCACTGCCAAAGTGGCGAAACAACGCAGGAGGGACAACAAAGAAAGGAAAAATCGAACTATAATGGTTCCCTTCGAACAACCATTTGAACTACATATATATATTATGTTTCTCCCCGATTAATTACATTAATTATTTAATTAGCAGGATAAGCCTTGACTGGCACTCACAGTGGACATATGTAAATACCAATTAATTAATGAAATATGCACAATTGCATATAATATTGGTAGGTCGCCAATTGAAAGTTTGATCAGTGCAAAAATGTTACTTTATTGACACAACATAAGCAATTTAATCAAAGAATACTGTTTTAGTTCTCAGTAAAGAAAATACTGGTAGAATTTAAAGTACCTCAAATACTGATTCCGTTTAAAAGAAATACATTGCTGCTACAATCGATAACACAGCGGAATCTGGGTCCCCTCTAAGGACTCCTTGCAGTTACTAATTTCATGGAATGTTGCACGTTAAATAGCCTGCCGCAATAAGGCAGAAATTCTTCTAAGCAAGATGGCTGACAGGATTGCGAGGTTGAAACAGATGACACGTCTCTGGAAATAGATTTCTCAGATAAGAACACGTACATAGAAAATTCCTTCACTTGCACTGATCTATCACAATGGAGGGCTGATGTAACCTACATCAATGAGCAAGGGATTGTTTCATTGATAAACTTAATTCACATGCGGAACACACATTCTAAACTTTCAAAGGGATTTTATGTTGGGAGATGAAAATCTTGGAAAAGAAAATGAGATTCAGTGAGAGAAACAAAGTTAAGTATACCTTAGTTTTACCAGACCACTGAGCTGATTAACAGCTCTCCTAGGGCTGGCCCGAAGGATCAGACTTATTTTACGTGGCTAAGAACCAATTGGTTACTTAGCAACGGGACCTACAGCTTATTGTGGAATCCGAACCACATTATAGCGAGAAATGAATTTCTATCACCAGAAATAAATTCCTCTCACTCTTCATCAGCCGGCCGGGAAATTGAACCCCGGTTCATCGAGTGACAGTCCGCACCTTTACCGACTCACCCAACGAAGAGCTAGTGAGAGAAACAGAAACTGGCACTTATTTGTCAAATTTCCGACTTACTGAGCAATCCAGCATTGCAGTGTGCATGACTGCAATTGAACTTGATCCAATATACCTTCCGTTAACAACTCAGGGGCGACTTGAAGCCTAGGTGTCTTGTTACCTCATACCACGTGTGGTAACGTGCCAAGACAAGGGGAACAGCCTGAGGTTCAGACCTAGCAGCTCACACGTTTTCTCAGGACGGTGGCTGGAGCAGGACTCCTTCCATCGGGTTCTTCGTGGTTGTTCTCCCTGTCCATATGCCTTCCAGCTACGGAAACGGCGACTTGCCTGAGGGAGGTATGCAGCCGGTCCTGAAAGCAATCAAGATACCAGCAAAAGGAAGAACACAGGGATACAGGTCTTGGGGACAAGAGGATAAGGCGATTAATAGTATGTCCATCCTCCATATGACTAAGCCAGTGTTTCTCAAACTTTTTTACCTC
>NC_089749.1:33377312-33399812 GCF_040412425.1 Macrobrachium rosenbergii | reverse complement strand
GTACCCTTCTTCACAGTCTAGACACGCTGCCATATATAACCCCCCTCTAATCTCTTCCCCCTCTACCGACTTTTTGTTTCTGACTATTTTATTCCTGATGGTGTTTTTGTAGCTGCCTATCAATTTGAAATTATCTAGCTTTCTGTTGATGTGTGCAATAGAGGAGTTGTCTCTATTGCACATTACAGACACAAGCCCAATCCACCCGGTGGGTCGTTTTGGGCAGGTTACGGTGCTTACTGTCTTCGGCTGATTATACAGAGGGCAGAGCTTATATGTTGTGGAGAAGTGTCCCCATTTTTCACAATCATGGCAGATCTCATGGCGGAACTCCTGCCGGGGAGCAGTGCCGACTGCAGGCGGCGGGCGAGGCGCAGGGGCAGGGGACGGTGGTGGTGGCCGCGGAGGAGGGTGAGAGGGGGGCCTTGGGCCCATTCTGGCACTGATCAGAGGAGTGCCCTGGCTTCTTGCAATAGCCGCATATCACTGGTTTGCTGGGATTTCCACCCTTGGGGGGAGCTGACCCACCCAGGAAAGATGAGGGGTAGATCTTCTTCTGCATGGTTCCCTCCTGAGGGTGGTGGGTCTCCACATATCTGCTATTCGGCAACACTCTGTGGGTGTTGCGGGAGCCTTTTCTACTACATGCGTGGCCAAGGTGGGAGGGGCGTACGTAGGAAATGCTCCAATTTAAATTTTTCAAGTACCTTGGCAGTGCTGGTAGCCTGTTAAGATTCGAGCCACTTGGCTGATGCCCGCTCGGAGTGGTACGCCCAGTCAAACCACATCTGGCCTATGCTTCTTGTCTGCCCTCTCCAATGGCGCCTCCAGTGCTCGGGGGTAATCTTGTATGCTTTAGTGACAGCTTGGTGTATGGCTGCCCAATCTCTCCTATCCTCTACCGAAAGGGCGTGATAGGCAATGAGTGCCTTCCCTCCGAGGAATTTAGTGAGAACAAGGGAGAGTTCCGCGGGGGAGAGGGTGAAGCAATCCAGGACTCTTTTGGCCCTCTCGCTCTTCTCTCTCTTTCTCCTTCTCTTGCCTCTCTTTGTCTCTCTCTTGCCTCTCCATCTCCTCTCTTTTCTCCTGGGCAATTTTCTCTTTCTCTCTCTCTTGCATCTCCATCTCCTCTCTTTTCTCCTGGGCAGTTCTCTTTTTCTCTCTCTCTTGCCTCTCCACTCCTCTCTTTTCTCCTGGGCAACTCTTTCTGCCTCTCTTTCTGCCTTTGCAGTATCCAGTTGCCCCTGGACTCAGTCCCGTAATTCTTGATCCAACATTCCCAGGTCTTTTCCTGCTTGCATGTAGAACTTAAAGTCCTCATTGTGGTGGGCTCTTGTAGCCGGCATATTGACAAATTTACTTGTCTAATGAACTCCAAGAAATAACTAAATGGGTTCGGGAACCACTTTGAAGTTAAAATATATTTTATCTCTCGCACGGCCTCGGCCGGGTATCGTGGAGACAGAGTATTTGGAACTTGAATGGGCGTCCTGAGGGACATGGTGGGCGTCACAAAGGACGTGGGCATCACGAAGGACATGGGCGTCATGAAGGACGTGGGCATCGTGAAGGACATGGGCGTCACGAAGGACATTGGCGTCATGAAGGACGTGGGCGTCACGAAGGACGTGGGCGTCACGAAGGACGTGGGCGTTACGAAGGACGTGGGCGTCACGAAGGACGTGGAATTGGCGTCACGAGGACTTGGTGGGTGTCACGAAGGATGTGGAATTGGCATCACGAGGATGTGGAGTTGTCGTCACGAGGACGTGGTGGGCGTCACAATGGACGTGGACATCATGAAGGATGTGGAGTTGGCGTCACGAGGACGTGGAATTGGCATCATGAGGACGTGGAATTGGCGTCACGAGGACGTGGTGGGCGTCACAATGGATGTGGGCGTCACAAAGGACGTGGAATTGGCGTCTCGTAAGATGTGGAGTTTGGGAGTCTCGTAAGACGTGGAATTTGGGCATCCCATAGGACGTGGAGTTTGGGCGTCTCATAAGACGTGGAATTTTGGCGTCCCGTGGGACGTGGAATTGGGGCGTCTCGTAAAACGTGGAAATTGGGCGTCACTTAGGATTTGGCGTCTCATAAGACGTGAGAATTTGGGCATCCCGTGGGACTTGGAATTTGGGCGTCTCGTAAGATGTGGAGTTTGGGCGTCCCATGGGACGTAGAATTGTGGCGTCTCGTAAAACATGGAATTCGGGCGTCCTGTAGGACTTAGGATTTGGCGTCTTGTAAGATGTGGAATTTGGGCATCCCGTAGGATAAGTTTGGTTCGTCTCGTAAGACTGAGAATTTGGGCGTCCCATAGGACGTGGAGTTTGTGCGTCTCATAAGGTGTGGAATTTTGGCGTCCCATGGGATGTGGAATTGGGGCGTCTCGTAAGACGTGGAAATTGGGCGTCACTTAGGATTTGGCGTCTCATAAGACGTGAGAATTTGGGCATCCCGTGGGGCGTGGAATTTGAGCGTCTCATAAGATGTGGAGTTTGGGTGTCCCATGGGACGTGAAATTGGGGCGTCTCGTAAAACGTGGAATTTGGGCGTCCCGTAGGACTTAGGATTTGGGCGTCTCGTAAGACATGAGAGTTTGGGCATCCCGTAGGACTTAGGATTTAGGCGTCTCATAAGACGTGAGAATTTGCGTGTCCCGTAGGACTTAGGATTTGGTGTCTTGTGAGACATGAGAATTTGAAAGAAGAAAAAAATTCCGCTGATGGTAACCCGAGTAGGAACGATTCTAAAACAACAAACTGCTTGAGAATGAATGAAAAAGGGAGTAGACACGCGGGGAGGGGAGGGGGGAGGGCGAAGGCCGTTTGGTTCCCACTGATGTGGCTATTTTTAGATACTGGTTGAATGAGCCTTTTGTTTATTTGGCCTTGAGTTCTGACTTAAGTATAAGGGAAATCGTAAAAAAACAAAGACAAAGGGATGATTTTAGGAGCTGAAGGCTCTACTTCACAAGGAAATGTTATGTAAACACTTGGGATAAATTAAGGAAATATATTTACAAAAAGAAAAGGCTTAGAAAGGAAAATGGGTAATTGAATTGTTAAAAGGCTTGCAATGCCTGAAGATCCTCCTACGGGAGTCTTGAATAAGGGCAAGGCACAGTCCAAGAGGAGTCCACTGCGAATAGGTCCCTCTGCAAGAGAGATTTACACATTAGATGCCAGTAAGGAAAAATATAACACAGAATATGACTTGAGTCTGCACTGAGGGTGCCAAGGACTCGAGGAATAACTGAACACTTTACACTGGAACACGAAACACTGCAAAAAGCACTGAACAAATGAGACAAGGATGAGAAAACAATACTGGCACTCGGTAACACTTCAAAGGCAAACTGTCGTGACTGAAAAGTCCTCCACTCGTACTTTCCCTTGGGGGGATGGGTGTCAGCAGGTCTCTGGAGTAGAATGATGACGGGCGTTCACACACGTGACATCGTACTCAGGTTCTGGTGTGGACATCTGGGGGGAATGGTGAAGGGTGACCTCTCAGCGACTTGTATCACTCGCCCGCGTGTATGGCTAACGGCAAGATTTCTCTGTCCAAGGCCTCTTTTTAAGGCCCCTGTCCAGAGTAGGGGCCCCGGTAATAGGCCCACGTGGTGGTGGGCTAAGGGTGTGTCACTCGTCCAGGTGTTCCGAGCATCTGCTTGTATTCCCCAAGGTATTCCTGTGGAAAGACAATCCAGCCAGCTCAATTGCCTTCAGAATGGTTTTCTTAAGCAACTTAGTTGAATTAAGCTGCTTAAGGGAGCGACAGTCAGCCCCTCATCCTCGACCTTATTGACCGTGCCTTCTGAATGATTGTCCCAGGTAAAAAAGGGGACAGATTGGGATGTTGATAATTTTAATGCGTCGGTGACTAGGTCAGTTGGGGTCGCCTGTGCAGCGACGAATTTACTCTCAATAGCTTAAGGCAAGCATGGGCTGGCTTTCAGCGATTGCTTTTCTTTCACTAAATTCAAGGCTAAACTAAGGAAAGCTGAATGGCTGCTATGCTACGACTTCTTGATAACTATATAATAATATATATATATATATATATATATATATATATATATATATATATATATATATATATATATATATATATATATTTTACCAAGTTCCCTATACATTGACAAAACACTGACCTCGGCTGTTATTGGTAGCTCTGGCTGGCTCGACACACTCACTATCTATCCTCCAACAAAGGCTTACTGAAATAAAATGCCGAGATACAAAACTGGACTTTATTTGGAAAATTAACGAAAGCATTTCAGCAAAGGCTAGATTCATGAAACGTAATCTCTGACACCCTGCAAAAATGGAAATCATAACTAGAGAAAACCCAGCATCACAATTAAAGCAGTAACTATTCAAACCAATCGAATTAGTGATTCTAAACCAACCAATACTAGTGACTAACACCCCGATCACCAAGTGAAATAAAAAGGTCATGATTACTCTAAACCAAAATAAATGTCATATAGTATATTGAAAAAGGAACACCATTTCCAATATTCACGTCCTCACAGGACCCAACCAGAATTCCTGTTAAAGCTTACATTAAAACTTGAAATGGTCCATAAAAAATAAACACTTAAAAAGGAAAAATGCAAAATAGAGAACAGAGGGGCTTCACTGCAACGTAAAATATGTATTCCAAATAATGTCTGAAAAAGATACAAGTGTTAATGAGTCATCCTACTTACTCTCTGTGGCCATCGGGAAGCTGTCCCTCAAAGTGGCTGTCTTATTCACAAACACAGCTCAAAAGAGCGATCACATTAGCAACAAATCGAAGTGAATACCCATTCTATGGTTCCTCTATAATGTACACATTAGAGAGTGCATGTACTCACACATCCAATTGATAACCCCTCCCTCAAAGTGTGACGTCACCGTCAGGTTCAATGTCCCGAAGGAACTCCGCCTTCAGAACCCACAGATATCGCAAAGCTTCCATCCATCTGTCACGTTTTCCCCATGCATTTTGGTCATGACTGGAAGCCATTAATGAGCGAGTTGGATATGTGCTGTCTCTAACCGTGGAAAATACCATCGTCAGCACAGAATCCACTTGCACTGGAAACTACGTTTTCACAGGCCAGCAATTAGTCAGCTTGATCAGTTCATGCACCTGCAGACATCAGTAATAGGAGCTCAGCCCACCTACCACTGGGCGTCCTCGCCCAGGTACAACAAATATCCATAACAAAAGTTCACTAGGGGCCGGCTCAAAAATCATGACAAACAATATGCACTAAATACGAAGGTTGCCTGTCACGTAGACACAACTGTAATTCTAATAAACAGTTCATTGTAGAACACATCTCTTCACATCTTGAATTCTTGACTATCCAAATATCCTGGACAGCTTGCAACTGCACAAGCCCATGTTGAGTGCTGTGCTTACGAATCCTTTGCTCTAAACATGACATCTCCCAGCAACGATGGCGACTTGTAGACGTCCCTTCCAACATCTCCCAAAAGACTGTGGATTCTCTCATGAAGGCAAAGGCGTAGAAACCTGCAGGCATAACGCAGGTGGCCCTTGTATCCGTTGAGGCTCATAGAAGCCATGCCATAAGGTGCTACGAGGAAGTGGTGTATGACCTAAGTCAGTCATGTCGATGGTCAACCCAAAATAAAAGTAAGACATCCACGTCATCACTAACAAAGTTTCACTGCAAAAACCTTTGTCATAGACCAACAAACAATTGTCTCCAGAATCCAACAGCTATTGACCAAAAGATTGTCCATCCAACACCACTGACACAAAACCAACGTGCTAAGACTGACTATGTTACCCAACTTCTGAATAAACCACTATTTAGAAAAGAAAGCGCATTCATCAAAGTAGACTCCAAAACCACAGCTCAAAAGAGCGATCACATTAGCAACAAATCGAAGTGAATACCCATTCTATGGTTCCTCTATAATGTACACATTAGAGAGTGCATGTACTCACACATCCAATTGATAACCCCTCCCTCAAAGTGTGACGTCACCGTCAGGTTCAATGTCCTGAAGGAACTCTGCCTTCAGAACCCACAGATATCATAAAGCTTCCATCCATTTGTCACGTTTTCCCCATGCATTTTGGTCATGACTGGAAGCCATTAATGAGCGAGTTGATATGCTGTCTCTAACCGTGGAAAAATACCATCGTCAGCACAGAATCCACTTGCACTGAAACTACGTTTTTCACAGGCCAGCAATTAGTCAGCTTGATCAGTTCATGCACCTGCAGACATCAGTAATAGGAGCTCAGCCCACCTACCACTGGGCGTCCTCGCCCAGGTACAACAAATATCCATAACAAAAAGTTCACTAGGGCCGGCTCAAAAATCATGACAAACAATATGCACTAAATACGAAGGTTGCCTGTCACGTAGACACAACTGTAATTCTAATAAACAGTTCATTGTAGAACACATCTCTTCACATCTTGAATTCTTGACTATCCAAATATCCTGGACGGCTTAACGACTGCAAAGGCCTATGTTGACTGTGGCGCACATGAATCCTTTGTGCCAAACAGACATCTCCCAGCAACGACAGCAACTTGTAAACTTCCCACCCGACATCTCCCAAAAGACCATGGTTCCTCTCATGAAGGCGAAGGCGTAGTAACCTGCAGGCGTAACGTAGATGGCCCCATATCCAACTTGTATCCGTTGAGGCTCATAGAAGCCATTCCATAAGGTGCGGCGAGGAAGTGGTGTATAACGTAAGTCGGTCATGTCGACAGTCAACCCAAAAAAATAAGACATCAATGTCACCACTAACAAAGTGTCACTGCAAAAACCATTGTCATAGACCAACAAACAGTTGTCTCCAAAACCCAACAGCAATTGACCGAAAAATTGTCCATCCAACACCACTAACAGAAAACCAATGTGTTAGAACTGACTATGTTACCCAACTTCTAAACAAACCTCTATTTAGAAAAGACACCACATTCATTAAAGTAGACTCCAAAACCACAGCTCAAAAGAGCGATCACATTAGCAACAAATCGAAGTGAATACCCATTCTATGGTTCCTCTATAATGTACACATTAGAGAGTGCATGTACTCACACATCCAATTGATAACCCCTCCCTCAAAGTGTGACGTCACCGTCAGGTTCAATGTCCCGAAGGAACTCCGTCTTCAGAACCCACAGATATCGCAAAGCTTCCATCCATCTGTCACGTTTTCCCCATGCATTTTGGTCATGACTGGAAGCCATTAATGAGCGAGTTGGATATGTGCTGTCTCTAACCGTGGAAAATACCATCGTCAGCACAGAATCCACTTGCACTGGAAACTATATTTTTCACAGGCCAGCAATTAGTCAGCTTGATCAGTTCATGCACCTGCAGACATCAGTAATAGGAGCTCAGCCCACCTACCACTGGGCGTCCTCGCCCAGGTACAACAAATATCCATAACAAAAGTTCACTAGGGGCCGGCTCAAAAATCATGACAAACAATATGCACTAAATACGAAGGTTGCCTGTCACGTAGACACAACTGTAATTCTAATAAACAGTTCATTGTAGAACACATCTCTTCACATCTTGAATTCTTGACTATCCAAATATCCTGGACGGCTTGCGACTGCACAAGCCTATGTTGACTGTGGCGCACATGAATCCTTTGTGCCAAACAGATATCTCCAGCAACGACGGCAACTTGTAAACTTCCCACCCCGACATCTCCCAAAAGACCATGGTTCCTCTCATGAAGGCGAAGGCGTAGTAACCTGCAGGCGTAACGTAGATGGCCCCCATATCCAACTTGTATTCGTTGAGGCTCATAGAAGCCATTCCATAAGGTGCGGCGAGGAAGTGGTGTATAACGTAAGTCGGTCATGTCGACAGTCAACCCAAAAAAATAAGACATCAATGTCACCACTAACAAAGTGTCACTGCAAAAACCATTGTCATAGACCAACAAACAGTTGTCTCCAAAACCCAACAGCAATTGACCGAAAAATTGTCCATCCAACACCACTAACAGAAAACCAATGTGTTAGAACTGACTATGTTACCCAACTTCTAAACAAACCTCTATTTAGAAAAGACACCACATTCATTAAAGTAGACTCCAAAACCACAGCTCAAAAGAGCGATCACATTAGCAACAAATCGAAGTGAATACCCATTCTATGGTTCCTCTATAATGTACACATTAGAGAGTGCATGTACTCACACATCCAATTGATAACCCCTCCTCAAAGTGTGACGTCACCGTCAGGTTCAATGTCCCGAAGGAACTCTGCCTTCAGAACCCACAGATATCGCAAAGCTTCCATCCATCTGTCACGTTTTTTCCCCATGCATTTTGGTCATGACTGGAAGCCATTAATGAGCGAGTTGGATATGTGCTGTCTCTAACCGTGGAAAATACCATCGTCAGCACAGAATCCACTTGCACTGGAAACTACGTTTTCACAGGCCAGCAGTTAGTCAGCTTGATCAGTTCATGCACCTGCAGACATCAGTAATAGGAGCTCAGCCCACCTACCACTGGGCGTCCTCGCCCAGGTACAACAAATATCCATAACAAAAAGTTCACTAGGGGCCGGCTCAAAAATCATGACAAACAATATGCACTAAATACGAAGGTTGCCTGTCACGTAGACACAACTGTAATTCTAATAAACAGTTCATTGTAGAACACATCTCTTCACATCTTGAATTCTTGACTATCCAAATATCCTGGACGGCTTGCGACTGCACAAGCCTATGTTGACTGTGGCGCACATGAATCCTTTGTGCCAAACAGACATCTCCCAGCAACGACGGCAACTTGTAAACTTCCCACCCGACATCTCCCAAAAGACCATGGTTCCTCTCATGAAGGCGAAGGCGTAGTAACCTGCAGGCGTAACGTAGATGGCCCCCATATCCAACTTGTATCCGTTGAGGCTCATAGAAGCCATTCCATAAGGTGCGGCGAGGAAGTGGTGTATAACGTAAGTCGGTCATGTCGACAGTCAACCCAAAAAAATAAGACATCAATGTCACCACTAACAAAGTGTCACTGCAAAAACCATTGTCATAGACCAACAAACAGTTGTCTCCAAAACCCAACAGCAATTGACCGAAAAATTGTCCATCCAACACCACTAACAGAAAACCAATGTGTTAGAACTGACTATGTTACCCAACTTCTAAACAAACCTCTATTTAGAAAAGACACCACATTCATTAAAGTAGACTCCAAAACCCTCAATGGTAAAATATCCTCTCAAAATACGCCCCTTAGAAACTGACACAACTTCTTGAACCTGCATATGAAAATCTACTGGCATTTGTCATTCCGACAATAAAGACTCCGCTCTTCCTCAATCATTTAATTAAGGTAGTCCGGCAAAAAGAAAAAACAATCATAATATCCAAGTTTCCCCTGTAATACCATCAACCATAACCAGTAATCCATTTAATGACGTCCACAAATTCTACAAAAGTGTCTCATAATTCCTCATTACTATCTCGCAATTCCCCCGAAATATTTACCCTGCAAGCTAATTCCGTCAACCCTGTTGAATCCTCACGAAGTTCGAAACCGACATACTAACTAGCGTCCCTATAACCACTAAAAATAGCCATTACTCAAAAAACCAAAGATATCATATAACCATAAAACCATAACAACGATTCCAATACCTCAAAAACCAGAAAACCACAACATATCTGCAAAACGCAGTCTCATTAAGCCACAATATCATAAGTCACCCAAAACCAAATGTAAACCATGAGACCCTTACTCAGGCATAACAGCCACCCCTAAAGCTACGAAGAAACAGAACTTCAGCATCTACCAAAAAAAACCCAAAAGAATCCTACAAATAACCAAATCCAGAAAAACAAAAACAAAAAAACTTCCATGATTCTAACCACAGGACCTATCCACGGATCAGTATAAAAATATCCAAAGTATATGTCACGACCAATGTACCCTACAAAACTCTATGGTATCCTTGCGCCTTATTCAACTAAGTTTCCTCAAATTACCACAATATTCGAACAACCAATTATGCCGAACTCCCGCAATTGCGCAGAAAAGGAAAAGAACAACAAAAGAGGCTGAAGCCAGACCATAAAAAAAAATCTATGTAATTCTGTGGACGCACGCCCTCTTCTATTAAAAACATTCAAAACACACACCCAGAAAACCCGCAAAAATCATAATCAGCAATCAGTAGTACTCAAAGGAAATTAACCAACAAGTTCGCTATTAAACTGTCCTCTTAATCTTAGATATATGTGTCAACCGAGACATGCCTTTATTTTCATCCTGAACAACAAATCCATTCCCCTTCTTTACTTCCACAACCCGAAATGAACCCTCAAACTAAGGCCCTAGTTTAGAATTCAACTGATTTCTGACATTTATCTTCACAAAAACCCTGTCCCCGACAGCAACTTTAACATTATCTGGCTTTGAATTGCTCCGATCAACCATTTCCCGCGTCTTCACCTCAAGATTCCTAGCAAGGCATGCATATCTCTCCTTAGCAGTAGAGACCAACGATCTAACTGCATCATCACAACGAGGCGAAATGGATAACAAATCAAACGCGCCTCGCGCTGGGTAACCAAACAACTCCTCAGCGGGAGACATCCCAATAGTATCACTAACCATAGTATTAACGCTATGCCGAACCTTGCAATATACCGATCCCAATTCACATCATTACCCCCTACAGTGATTCTGAGAGCCTCAATAACTTTCCTATTGGCTCGTTCATGTAACCCATCAGCTTCTGGTCTATACGGAATAATAGTTACCTTCCGAATTCCCATAACCTCCGCAAGACACACTAACGTCTTATTCACAAATTCTCTCCAATTATCTGTAATCAATACCTCAGGAACCCCGTAACAACAAATATACCCATTAAAAAATGCAACTGCTACCTCCTCCACTGTCTTATGCTTCAAAGGGAAATCTCTATAAACCTAGTTCATTCATAAACAATAACCAACAAATGTCTGTGGCCCTAACTACTCACAGGAATTGGACAAAAGGTCCATATGAATACGTTGGAGAGGTCTGCTGGGGATGGGAAACGAACCCAATTTACAAGAAGTAACTCTCGCTGGCTTGCATGCATTGCAAACTGAACATTCCCTCATAAAATCCTCCACTGATGCGAGCATGTTCTTCCAAAAACCTTCCCCCATACATTGTGATAAGTCTTCTCAATACCCAGATGTGGACTACCAAACCTGCAATGAACAATAGGCTCTTTGAAACAACTATCTGTGTTGTATCTCCTTTATCCCCACTACTCTTCAGCTTATATTTAATTTTCCTAACTAACGAACTACCCTCTAACTCTAGACCCGCAAAAGGCAACCCATAACCCTTTCTAACTAATTCCCCTCTAAGAAACGCCTTTGCGTCAGCCAAAATTTCATCCTCATCCTGTTTAACCTCCACTAAACTAATATCCCAGTCTATACAATCACCAGACACTTAGCAAACATGAGAACCCTCTGAATCATAAAAACTCCTTCTATACACCTAAGCTTGGCGTCAAAATCCCTAATTGTCAAAAACTACCTAGCTCTCTTAGGAGAAAGATCCGGGTTATTAAAAAGATCCAACAACGGCATATGATCTGTAAGAACCTCAACTTTGTTGCCCAACAATAACATCTTAAAATGAACCAAACTAGACACTACCACGAACGCCTCTTTGTCTGTCATGCACATAGACATCTCATTACTCCCTCGCATGTTAAACTTTCTACCGTAGAATGCGAAAGGTTGCAATTTACCCTCAGATTTCTGCATAAGGCAAGCTCCTATGCCCTCGTGACTGGTATCTGTCACCAACATGAAAGGAAACCCGAACTCTAGAAACCTCAGTACTGGAGGACTTATTAAAGCCTCTTTAATTTTCTGAAAGGCCGACTGCTGTCCCTCACCCCACACAAACTGCACATCGTCCCTCAACACGTCCGTCAAAGGGGACGACAAAGTAGAAAAACCTTTCACGAACCTAGGGAAAAACCCTGCCATGCCCAAGAAAGACCAAATCTGCTTCTTATTTCCTGGAGTAGGAAAATCTACAATTGCCCTAACTTTATCCTCATTTACCCTGACACCCTCTTTAGAAATGACATGACCCAAATATACTATCTGCCTCTTCAGGAAATCACACTTGGCTAATTTAATCTTCAAACCCGCTAATCTAAGCCTCCTAAAACCCTCCCTAAGAACCTCTAAATGTTCTTCAGTAGAATCAGTGACAATCAAGATATCGTCCATGTAAACTAAAATCGATTTCCCTAACAACCCATGCAAAATTGTATTCACTAGCCTCGTAAATGTCATAGGACTACCCGCTAAACCAAACGGCATCCGTGTAAATTCATAATGTCCCTTCGGTAAAGAAAAAGCCGTATACTTGCGACTCTTCCTCACTAAGCGGAACTTGCAAAAACGCTTGCATCAGATTAATTGAAGAATAGATATTTTTAACCCCGATTTCTACAAACAAATCCGGCAAACATGCCACAGGATAGTGGTCTGGGATCGACTTATCATTCAACTTACGAAAGTCAACACACACACACACACACACACACACGTGTACTGAGCCATCCTTCTTAGGCACTGCTAACAATGGAAAATCAAAAGGTGAGGAACTGGGCCTAATTATACATTTCTCTTCCCACTTATTGACCCTCTTGCTCTACTTGTTCCCTAATCTTAAAAGGAATCCTATATGAAGGGACAAAAATAGGCCTAGTCTTATACTCTAAATGAACCTTGTGTTCTAGCACATCTGTTAACCCCAACTTATCCCCTTTAAGAGCGACAATATCTGTAAACTCAGTCAAAACATTTTCCACCCCGTCTATATACTCTTTATAATCAGCATTAGCTAAATGATCCCAAAAAAACCAGTCTCCTAACGTGTAATTCTGCCTCTGAAAATTCATTATTGTCCCCTACAATAGCAATCGAATTATTGTCATCAACCCAATCTTCAAAATCTACTACACATGTATCCCTCTGATATCTTCGAACTGAATCGTTACAGTTTAGTAATTCTACCCACGTTACCCTGGAACTCGGCACATTCCTTATAGAAACCGTACTCAATATCCCCTTAAGCTTCTCGCTACCCTCGCTCTCACATACTTGTCTGGGCTTTTTCGTGCCTTCTCTCAAACTTTCACCATAACCACCATGCTTGGCCCCAAAACCACATCTTTTGACATAATCCCTTTATAACACTTCTTACCCACAGGAACATGTTCAGCATCCACCTGTAACCCATTATCAACACCCGATCCATTATCTTCCCCTTTAATATCATGAATTCCCTCGTACGGGATAAAAGCCCCAGGTACCCCAACAGTTATACCACCTACCCACGTATGAACCAAGATTCTGTTTCGCCGGCACGCTGGATGACCCAGTAATAATGTATTCCCCAAAGCAGCCCCTCGTAAAACCAAAAATGACTCTATAAAAACTTTACTTCCCAAGGGCAAACAAACGTCCATGGAACCCAAAACACTCAACCTATTTGCTCAATACGTAGGGACCTTATACATATACATACATATACATATACATATATGGTATATACATATATATATATATATATATATATATATATATATATATATATATATATACATATATACATATACATATACATACACATATATAAATACATAAATATATACATACATATATAAATGTATACATATATATACATATACATGTATACATATATACATATATATATGCAAATTTATACATTTATACATATTACATTTATATATACTGTATATATACATATATATATACATACACATACATACATATACATATACATAGATATATACATACATATATATATATATATATATATATATATATATATATATATATATATATATATATATATATATATATATGTATATATATACATATATATATATATATATATATATATATATATATATATATATATATATATATATACATATACATATATATAAAAACATATATATACATATATATATTCATACACATACATATACCGGGTGTTTCTGAAATTAGAGCCCCCCCTCCACAGAACAAATGGAAAGTTACGAAGTTTTCTGCTATAGCCTATCTCCAAGTACATTAAGTTTCTATTAAGCTATTTTTCATTTAACATTTCTTGTATTTTCAGACTGAGTGACGGAGTTAGATACAGCCATGGGTAACGACTCGGAGGAAATCAGATGGATTGACCGAATCCGGGCTATAACCTTCAGAGAGGCCAGGGATGCTGGTGCATCCTTCATTTTACGTTCCTGGATATCTAAATACATTAAAAGAGATGAATCTTTTGTTAAAAGAAACTGGAACAAAAATCCATGTGACTGTCATCGCGAAAAGAGTGAGGATCTTGGAAGGCCTGAAGTCCTTTCTCAGGAGTCAAAAGACATCATAGCTGAGGCAGTGGGTAGACCAAGAAAGTCTTTACGTAAATTGGTGCTTGAACTAGAAACAAAAAGGGGAAAGAAGAGAAGTTATAGTGCTGTATATCGTAAGTTGAAAAAATCTGGTATCAAGCCATTTCATGTTATCAGCAAGCCGAACATCACTCAGCAACAGAGAGAAGACCGTGAATGGTTTTGTGGTTCATTTCTTAAAGATTGGGATGAAGCTGACTTTCTCCATGTTGCCGCATCAGATGAATTCTTCATTTACACAGTCAGGAAGCAAAATCATAAAAATGACATCATTTGGGTTGCAAAGTTGGATGATATCAGCGATGACGTGTGCTATCGTCATCTTGTGAAATTTCCTGAATGTTTGGGAATTTTTCTGTTTCACAGCCGAATGGTTAATGTGGATCATCAAAGAAAAAGGACAGTTATGGAATGGCAAATACTCAAGAGAATCTGTGCTTACTGGTGGAGTATTTCCTTTCCTCAAAGATCCTGAAAATGTGTTATCTGTTGAAGAAGTCACATTTTTTCATGATAAGGCACCATGCTTCAAGGCTCTTCAGACACAGGAGCTGCTTTGAAACAGTGGTATCGATTTCTTCTCTTCAAGTGAATTTCCAGGTAGCTCCCCAGACCTTAATGTGTGTGAAAACATTGATAGTATCTTAAAGGATCGTGTTGAAGCACGCACAGTTAACTGTGATGGTATACCAAGCCTCGACGACCTGCGAAGAGAGGTGACCGAAGTGCTCAGGGAAATGGAGTTTGAGTCTCAGTTTTTTTGCAATTTGCTGAAATCATACTCCTCAAGAATGCAGGCTGTGGTGCAGGCAGATGGAGGCCACACAAAATATTAAATACTCAGAGAGAAACTTAAATAAATATCTGTTCTGAATTACTTTTGTTTTTGTCCATATCAATTTTAGTTTATGCTGTAGAGGGGGGGGGCTCTAATTTTGAAACACCCTGTATACATATAAATATATATACATGTATACATATATACCTATATACATATATGTAAACATATACAAATATATATACATATATATATATGTATACAT
Source organism: Macrobrachium rosenbergii (assembly GCF_040412425.1). Taxonomy (NCBI): domain Eukaryota; kingdom Metazoa; phylum Arthropoda; class Malacostraca; order Decapoda; family Palaemonidae; genus Macrobrachium; species Macrobrachium rosenbergii. The sequence goes on along the minus strand of NC_089749.1, from coordinate 33,384,273 downwards.
ATATACATATATATGCTTAAAAATCACAGTAGATGCACGTGACTTCAGTGTATAAGCGAATCCCACAGGAAAATGACAAGTCTTGGAGCCTGGTACGGTCCCATATGCACTAAGATGTACCCTAAATTGGACTTCAGATCTTGTTTAAGGTTGTTTGGACATAAAAAAATTTTGGTCACATGTTCCACAACTGGCCTGTTTTCCGCCATTTTGAAATCCAAGATGGCCGACTGGCAAAAATGATAAAATCAGTAAATGACCAGAATGTACTCAAAATGCATACTATTTCAAAGGTCTTGAATAGGAGAATACATAATAGGATGGTCTGACATGAATTTTCATCAGATGAGGGTATAAATAAAAAAAGAATTAAAATCAAAAGAAATTTATTCCTACATAATTGTTTATCTGTCTCCCAATACTGTGCGGTAGTAAAATTAAGCAAATAAATCATACACTTGTGTAACGAACTATTAATTGTTTGGAAAAAAAATCACACTCTCAAACCTTCATTTAACATTCCACCATTAAATCATCTTCACTATCTTTGGAATCATTATGAGTCTTTCTTATAGTATTATGTGGATTACTACACTGCCCACTTACATCACACTTACAGAATTCACAGCAACTAATGTCTGCTACACGACAAGGACATACATTCGACCTAAAGCAGTTTCTACAGGTGCATGGAAATGGAAAATCGGGGGGTTGACTAGGTTCAGAAACCATGAGTGGTACCAGGAAGTCATCTTTCAAACTGTAACCATAATCTAGTGGATTCACTATATCTGTGGTAGCTTTTGTGGCACTTGTTCAGTGATAACATTGCAAAAAACTTCCCTTAATATGAAGCTGTATGCTATCTGAAGTTGGAACAAGTCTTTCAAAATTGTTTTTAATGCTTTTATGATGGTACAGGAAATATCGCAGCTCATTGAATGTATCTATGTTGACTCCACCAATGGCTCGGGCAAGAAACTGCTCTGCTTTGATTTCCATGTCATGAGAAAGTTCTTTATATATCCAAAATCCTTGATGAACTCTATTCCACCTTGCTCTGCTACCTTCAATACAGCAAGTTTGTTGAAACCTTGCTGGTCGTGTCACAACCACTTAAGTGCATGGACAGCTGGAAGTGCAGAAACTAGTGGTCTTGACATTGTCAGTACTAAATCATGGACTGGCAATGCCCTTTTGATGTTGGTTTGTCCACAAAAGACCCATAGCTCTTCTAGACCACTGAATTTCCAATTCACTGAAGTGGTACAGTAGACATACTAAAACATCTGTGTCTGGTGAAGCCACCATGACTCTCTTGAATAATTCTGTGCAAGTGGCATGGTTGATATGTAACACTTATGTAACAACATTCTATCATCAGCCTCTTTGTGTTGACAATGAAGTGTCGGTACATCCACAACAGTTTGAGAGCTGATTCTCAGGCACTTATACAAGTCATCTTCATGAGAACCTCCAAGGTACACTCGGCAAGAAAAGTGAGGATACAGTTTTTTTAAATCTTCGGACATATATTGCTAAATAATGAGACATCTGGCAACTTTAGAAAGGGGAGGAGCTTCAGTCTTATTGTGTTTGTTTTTTGCTTGACCTCCTATAACTTTCAGTCATATTCTGCGGTTCTGAAATCATTGATGCTTAAATGCAGTAGTAAGCTTTACTGTATTCGTTCAAGTTGTAATTTGCAGCGACAGTTCTGAGCAAAATAAACATTTTTCCACATAACCTACGAAGTAACCTTGCACATATGAATTTATGACACCACAATGAACGGAGTGCTTGCATAATCGGAAACGCGATCTTCCATAATGAAATCAAGAGTTAAATTTAAGCTATGTCTAACGAAAAACTTGGGGAACAATAAAGGAACGAATGCAATGTTATGGTGAGAGAGAGAGAGAGAGAGAGAGAGAGAGAGAGAGAGAGAGAGAGAGAGAGAGAGAGAGAGAGAGAGTTGTTGTGTAAGCCTAGGCCTATATGTAGAGCTACTCATTTCATTATTTTTTTTTTTTTTTAGAGATTGAGCGATACTATATTTGTACAGTATGTTTTAGCAATGGAGAGAGAGAGAGAGAGAGAGAGAGAGAGAGAGAGAGAGAGAGAGAGAGAGAGAGAGAGAGAGAGTTGCTGTTGTGTAAGCCTAGGCCTACATGTAGAGCTACTCATTTCATTATTTTTTTTCTTTTAGAGATTGAGTGATACTATATTTGTACGGAGAGAGAGAGAGAGACTATGGCAACGTTAAGAAACATCCAGTTACTTGTGTTTTGCCGCCCAAGTTATCGCGGTACTCCGCACATCATAGAGAACGCTCTTGCGGACTTAAATAGATTGGGTCAACCTGCCCTAGCTGTTACAACATTTACTGCCATGATTCCAGCTGACCTTTAACACCGTGAAATACAAATATGAATCTGTAAAAATTAAAGAAATTATCATTACCTCGTATTATGATGCAATAATAAGCCTGTTCATAACGGAAAACGAGTAAATATTGCCGTTCTGATAAACAGTACTACACCGAGATATCCACACACTATCTTTTAGATCTCTATGAACGAAGTCATCTGAGAAATTCTGATTACTTCGGACATGCATGGTGTTTTTAAGTATCTGAACGTTTTTGTTTTGCAGATTTAACTTATATGATATAATTTGCATTGTATTTTCATATTCTAGAGTAAATTTACCGAGATTATGTGTTTTCTGTAAGAAAAAAATTAAAATTCGATGAACGAAATCTAAAGAAAACTGTATCTTCACTTTTCTTGCCGAGTGTACATAGGTATGGACATACTTTCTGTACCTTGAGTCACTTTCTCATTTAACCACTTGATGAAAAATTCTTGCAGCCTGAATAAGACAGATTTTAGGGTATCTGAAGAAACAGTTAAAATTTAATATGTCTGAGTAAGACAAATTTCAGAGTGTCTGAAGCACTCAGTTGTTCAGAATGAACGAAAATTAGTATGTCTGAATAAGAGAAATTTGAGGGTGTCGGAAGAGACTCGGTTGAAATTTAATATGTCTGAATAAGACAAATTTCAGGGTGTCTGAAACACTCAGTTGTTCAGAATGAACGAAAATTAGTGTGTCTGAATAAGAGAAATTTCAGGGTGTCTGAAGAGACTCAGTTAAAAATTAATGTCTGAATAAGACAAATTTCAGGGTGTCTGAAACACTCAATTGTTCAGAATGAATAAAAATTAATATGTCTGAATAAGACAAATTTCAGGGTGTCTGAAAAGACTTAGTTAAAAATTAACATGTCTAAATAAGACAAATATCAGGGTGTCTGAAACACTCAATTGTTCAGAATGAACGAAAATTAGTATGTCTGAATAAGACAAATTTCAGGGTGTGTGAAACACTCAATTGTTCAGAATGAACGAAAATTAGTATGTCAGAATAAGACAAATTTCAGGGTGTCTGAAACACTCAATTGTTCAAAATGAACGAAAATTAGTATGTCTGAGTAAGACAAATTTCAGGGTGTCTGAAACACTCAATTGTTCTTAATGAACGAAAATTTAGCCCCAGCTAACGTAAGCCTTTATGTATATTTTATTTTGCGGAGAGACGCTGCAGAACTAATTAAAAAAAAGAAAGGTTTACGGGGTGTGTAAAGAAATTTTCCTTGCACTGTCAAATAATGTTAAATGTGGCGTAATGAAAATAGTACATCGATCCTATCAAATATTAAAATCTCCAACGCACGAGGGTAAGACAAAAACGCTTAATCTTATCACATGCACGGGGCAGTCCGGACTGCTGAGAGGTTATGCGTTGGAAGGAATTGTTATTTTCCGTTATTAAAACAAACCTTAGCTCACACGTGATTAATAATACTCCAATGTTTACTTCTGGTCGGTCTCGTGACATCTGCCGTCGATGGGTGAGTCAGGCCGGTGTTGGGGGGGGTCTTTTTGATCATGTGTCTGGCTTTTCACCTGAGCCTACCCTTCTCCCCCGCTCGGAGGCTCCCGCAGTAATGAGTGAATATATATCTGTGTGTGTGTTTTTATATATATTATATATATATTTTATATATAATATACATATATATATATATATATATATATATATATATATATATATATATATATATATATATATATATATATATATATATATATATATATATATATATAAATATATATATATAAGATAAAATCCACGAAGGAAACGGAAACACTGGAGTGCTGCGAGGCCTTTCGACGCTAGTCCTTTACTTAGCTGACCGAAGAAATATAAAAGTATGTTTACAAAGAAAGCTCATATAAATGACAGATGGCGATTATAAAGGAAACATATGTACCTGGAATCCAACACAATTGAAGAATTAGTAGAACTGCCAAAACAGGATTAAATATTTAAGAGGTTTTTACAAAGGATTAGGATCAACCGTTCAGGAGCAGGGACAGGACAATTAAAAGATTATACAGGTTCGTGACTGACCACCTAAAAATTTTAGTACAGCACAATAATTCTCTTTTTTTTTTGTAAACAATAATAACTTTTTGCAAGATGAACATTTTTACAAATAAAAAAATTATATTAAACATACGGATATATAGAAAATATATATCAAGTAGCTACCTTGTAATTAAGTCAGTGATTTTATCTTTTAGGTCATTCTTGAACATTTTTCTAATACAGGGGTCCAAATAATACATGCCAGGGCTAAGATTAAAATTACAACTGGAAGTAAGCTGGATAATAGCGGACTCCAATAGATTTCTTGAAGAGAAATCTTTCGATCTGGCAATCACTGAACTTTCAGTCCAATTTATCCTGTGAGAGTTTTCACTTAAATGAATGAATATAGCATTGGATGCTTGTCCAGTTTTGACTGAATACTTATGTTGCTTAATACGTACATCTAAATCTTTGCTAGATTGGCCACTATAAAAAGAGGGGCAATCCAAACATGGAATTTTGTATATTATGTTGTTGTTTTCTTTAGGGTTATTTTTTATTAACATTCTTTTGGGTGTGTAATTACAAGAAAATGATTTACTCTGTAATTTGAATAACCAGGTACCATCCATTAAGTTTACGTTAGAATTAGAAAAAGACAATTGCCTCCCTTTCTTAGATGTTTTGATACATAGAGAACCATTTCAGTGTAAATTCAGTATTTATAGGAAACCAACCAACATCTTAACTTATGTCCATTTTTATTCAGGCCATCACCTCAACATCAAAATATCAATTTTTTCCTCTATGTTTTTACGAGCCTTGCACATTGTCAGTCTCCAGTATTTGGATAAAGAAATTGAATACATAAGAAAAATAGGGACAGATTTATGTTATCCTTCACATATACTAGATATTTGTTATAACAAAGCCCACAAAAAGTTTTATAGTGAAAGTAACATGAAGAAAGAAACCACTAAGAACATTCTTATTTTGCCTTGTTTTAGTGGTTTTGAAATCATAAAATCATTGTTAAAACCTTTTAATGTAAACCTCGTTTTTTCTTATAATAACACACTCAAAAGAATGTCAATAAAAAATAGCCGTAAAGAAAACAACAACATAATATATAAAATTCCATGTTTGGATTGCCCCTCTTTTTATATTGGCCAATCTAGCAAAGATTTAGATATACGTATTAAGCAACATAAGTATTCAGTCAAAACTGGACAAGCATCCAATGCTATATTCATTCATTTAAGTGAAAACTCTCACAGGATAAATTGGATTGAAAGTTCAGTGATTGCCAGATCGAAAGATTTCTCTTCAAGAAATCTATTGGAGTCCGCTATTATCCAGTTTACTTCCAGTTGTAATTTTAATCTTAGCCCTGGCATGTATTATTTGGACCCCTGTATTAGGAAAATGTTCGAGAACGACCTAAAAGATAAAATCACTGACTTAATTACAAGGTAGCTACTTGATATATATTTTCTATATATATCCGTATGTTTAATATAATTTTTTTATTTGTAAAAATGTTCATCTTGCAAAAAGTTATTATTGTTTACAAAAAAAAAGAGAATTATTGTGCTGTACTAAAAATTTTTAGGTGGTCAGTCACGAACCTGTATAATCTTTTAATTGTTTGTAGCTTTCTGATTGTATATGAATCACGGTGATGTGATAAAAGTCATAATTGGCTACGTGCGACAAACGCACTACACACGGCCAACATGGCAGAGGTGGGTGGATATCGTCTCAAACGCAAAACACCTGAGTTCGACGGGTGGGCTGATGGGAGATGGTATTCATTTATACTCTTCTGTCACTGTAGTCCTGATTCCCCGAACGGTGGACTTATTATCACCTAAAAATTCCCCTTCGGTTTGTAAATATATTACTTCTGAGGTAGAGTGAATTGGATATTAAAGGACGTTTGTAGCTTTCTGATTGTATATGAATCACGGTGATGTGATAAATAGTCATAATATGGCTGTGCGACAAACGCACTACACGCCAACATGGCAGAGGTGGGTGGATATCGTCTCCAAACGCAAAACACCTGAGTTCGACGGGTGGGCTGATGGGAGATGGTATTCATTTATACCTCTCTTGTGGCCGACTGGTTAGCGTGTCACTGTAGTCCTGATTCCCCGTCCGTCGCTGGTTCGATCCCACGGGACGGTGGACTTATTATCACCTAAAAATTCCCCTTGTAACATATATGAAAATATATTACTTCTTGAATTGGATATTAAAGGACGTTTGTAGCTTTCTGATTGTATATGAATCACGGTGATGTGATAAATAGTCATATATGGCTTCGACAAACGCACTACACGGCCAACATGGCAGAGGTGGGTGGATATCGTCTCCAAACGCAAAACACCTGAGTTCGACGGGTGGGCTGATGGGAGATGGTATTCATTTATACCTCTCTTGTGGCCGACTGGTTAGCGTGTCAAATTCCCCGTCCGTCGCTGGTTCGATCCCACGGGACGGTGGACTTATTATCACC
>NC_089749.1:33322312-33374812 GCF_040412425.1 Macrobrachium rosenbergii | reverse complement strand
TGAGACTTAGGGCCGTTTTAATCCAACCGAAACTCACGAAAGGTACAGAGGAGTTGACATGGTCTGAATATTTAACGGGGGAACGAGCTGTTTAATGAAGTGATTCAAGTATCGACAGCTGATGGTCATTTGGAGTATTGCCTATTATTTTAAATTCTTTGTAATCTATGTTATATTTGCATTTTTTTGGCGTGACATCTTGTGGATGGAAATTCTGTGTTTCATAGTTTTAACCCGGTCGGTAACTTACGCCACGATGAGAGTCATAGCGCACCTTTAACAACCTACGAGTGGAGCCCACGTTCTTCCCCAGGTCACATCTAGAGCAATTAAACCACACGCACACACACACATACATATATTGCGTGTGTGTTACAAGATATAAATACATGGCCCCATGTTTTAGTAGTAGTTCAGTAGAATAAAGATAGGTTACTAAACGCTGCCACTCCCGCCCCCCATCCTTCTCCTCGGTATAGAATCGAAGCTTTCACTATTAGAATATCTTCTTGAAGTGAAAAGAGCAATTGAAAGTGTTACATAGGCAGAAAATGGAGGAAAGAAGTTTGATTGACGGGACAGCAAATTATGCAGGGCATCAGAGGGTCAGTGAGTGAGAAAGAAATGAGAACTTGCGGAAAATGGGTAACAGAAAGTGGAGAATTGAACTGGATATCGATAGGGGCTTTATTGAGATGAGCGATTACAAGAAGGATGAAGACCAGAGAGAATGGTAGGAATGTTACAGAGCATCCGGCCTGAATAGGTGATTGATCTTGATTATGTAAATTTAATGCCAGAGGAACGATTGCATCGATTCGCTGGTTGATGGAACAAAAAAAATTCTCTTCTTATCCCTTCTATTTTGTCGGGTGTAATTTAAGTATTTGATTACGATATTTTGCGTGTAAGTGCATGTTCGTTTTGGTTACCTGCACAGGAAATGAGTTGCGTCAACTCAATTTCAGTTAAAAAGTTTGCAGAAAGGTGGAGTGAAAATCGTGTTACATTCGCATCTAGGATTTACGTAGTTGAAAATACGTCAGTTAATTCACCGTATGTGAGGTAAGTATAGAAGCGTTTATTGCTAACGTTTTTGTTGTGGGGATGTACAGAAGCATTTATAACATCGAGTATTTTGCTTCCATTTCATCTGACGAGTTTATGATTATGAACAGATGAACAATATTCTTATTTTCGTTGTCTGTGAAACAAAGGGTGTTAAAATTTTGATGTTAGGGTCACAGCTGCATGGACATTACGCCCAAAGATTGCTGACTGCCTCCGTTGAAGAACAAAGCCCATGTTGGGAAACGATGAAGTGTTTCCTTTGAGATTAAAGAATTTCAATCGTTAATGAATGCTTATATAATAAGTCTTGTTCGAAAATATATTATTTTATGCCTCCAGTTGTTTATTCATACTAGCTCTTAAACGAAAGACACTGTGAAGAAGGGAGCGGTACTCAAAGTGAATAGTTGTAAAAGGAAACCTTATTGTTTAAATTATATACATTATACTTCTAAAATAAGAAACTGCCTTTGGAATTACTTGCACTCGCTTTGAAAGGAAAACAAATGTCTTTCGTTGCGTAAGGAAGTTGGGGAGAAAAAATGAGATCATACTCCGAGGAAATGTTAGACTTACCTCGCGGAAGAAAGTAAGTTATAGGAGGTGGGGAAGACTGAAGAAGAGAGTAGGTGACATGAAGGAAACTACTACTAAACTGTTCAAGTTTCAACGCTAAACAGATCTCCTCGGTAAAAAATCCTGAAGTGTTACGTAACCAGGTGCTTCGAGAACGCATGAAAGGAGAAGGATCGCTCTCTTTTCGGTCTTGGAGCAATTTTCGAAATAATTGCACCTAAAAGAGAAAGCAAAGCCACTTTGCAAAGCAACGAGAACCTGGGTAAAATTTAAAAGATGAAGCCAAATACGAGAGCGATATCCGAAGAATGACTTGTGGAAAAGTTCAGCAATTAAGACGGTAAAAAGAATTCACGGTGTCGAAACAAGAGTGGGAAATAGGATTCAACTTCTCCACAGTTTGACTCAAACACAGCTTGGTATTGTTGTTTCGCATGTCAATTTATTTGGTTAATATAGGGTGAAAGGGGGACACTGCTTGGAAATCATTCATCCTGATGGCCGTAATGGAAAAAATTCTTCATTCCGACTCTTTCATCGGTAATTATGCACAGTTTTACTACGTATGTGTTGATTTAAATGATAAATGGAAATGTGAATCGTTCATTTGTTCAAAGACTGTGCACATACCACTTCTCTAGATACTTTTCCTCTCCGACTTGTGCAGCTTCAGCTACTTCGATAACTGTTTGACTGACTGAGCAGATAAAGTCTCCCTCCCTTACACATACACACACACACACACACACACACACACACACACACACACACACACACACACACACTCATCCTCATCTAAGGCTTTCACAGAGCACCGATGAAGACGTAACTTTTTTTCTTACCAGCATGTTTTTTTAGGGGGGCAATGGGCTACTTGAAGATAATATAGTTGCCTAGAAATAAAAATACCCAGATGTTCCTGAGCCTACAGTTTTAAATATACTGTTATATCTGTTTTTACTTCCTACCCTGACAATAGAAAAATAGCTTGTTATATTCTGAGTATTTTTGTCAGAATATCTACATTTGCTTCACTATACGTATACATTTTATATTTATAAAAGCTGAAGATATGACTAGAGTGTTTTATCCAAAAAAGTTATTGTGAGAATAAATGTGAAATGGAATTGTTATATGACAAAAGTGAGACAGAAAATGAAATTCATTGTTTGATCTAAAAGAAAATACGGCATGTAATTACGTCTTGCCATTGCCGCAAAAATTTCATGGACGGTCAAATGTTTGAGTTAATTACAAATGCAAAAGATCTAAAGCAAATGACGGAGAGCCTTGGCAGGTTCAAATGTCGGCTGTAATTTATTTAAGAGAACAATGAATATCATCTCCAGGAATTTTACCTCGAATCGAGTTGAGCCCTTTGTTGTTTCTTGCAGCAAAGTTTGGTTTTCATTTACTGAGAGTTTTTGCTGATTTTACTCAAGCCTTGTCTTCTCCACCCTTCCATTTTTCTGCTTCTCCCCGCGAACAAAGGTGTTTACTTTGCCAGACTTCTCTTTGGTTCAACGACCGAAAGGGAGTTCCACTCTCCCGGAGACTTTTTCTTTTATGAATAAAATTCTTCTCTACATTCAATTTCTTTCTTTACCAATCAAAAAATCTTCTCAATGCACTTGTCTCCTCACAATTCTTAACCTATAGTAGTGTCAATCACATGTCAAGTATAATGTCTGAATAATGTCTAAATACCAGCGTGTGTCCATGGCTATTAAATTTATATTTTTCCTTCCATGATACTGTACATATATATTTCTCAATTTATCATTACTTGTTCTGTTATACTTGAATCACTACTCAGAAAAGTATATAAAATTTCATGTTATGAAAAGATTGCATAGAACTACTTCAATTGGCAACGAAGTGCTTGGGTTTGCAAACAGCAAAAAATATAGAACCATCCATTATTGTCCCTCACGGGGTTGGACTCCTGGGCGAAGACGGGCGGATAGGAACGTTCTGTTAAAATCCCACTGTGCCTCTGTTGGCCTGAGATTGGAATTAGCTGGTAGTTAAATGGCTCCGAAGCGTCACCGTAAGTGTCGGGATTTTCTTCGACTTTTATTATTTTTGTTATGATTGGTGCCCTGATGTTATGGGCCGATGACAAGGCCTTGAGGAGGCGCACTCTCTAAAACTATCTGGTGGGATTCAATAAAATTTGGTCAACAAATTACAGTTTTATTACAAAAATAAACATTTAAACCCATTAACAATACTGAACATGAATGAAAGAGCATCACGGGCGGCTAAGCCAATGTGCATTAAGAACCAACACTGATTAATCGTTAATAGCAAATTTCCACTGCACACGCAGTTTCTTACTACTTCCACCAATCCAATTCAAGGAACCTGAAAGCTCTCTGGGCTTTGTTACTTGTAGCCCTTAGGGTCTTTGATATCACGTGCTTGAAAGACACTAAGTCCACGACTGGACGAAAAACACAACAAATCGAGAACTATTTACTCTAAACTACAATTAAATGACATTCTTACACTTGCAGCTTTCGTTTGCTGCGCAAATAAAGTTCCTCATCGCAAGGATGACACATCTATACATGGATAAAGATAACTCACAGTTCCTACGGAATTCGACCTGGTATGGCGATGGCTGCCAGAGAATCGAGAGACACACTAAAACATCACGGTACTTACAACGTTCAGGACTAGGGCAGGAATGAGGCGTCGCTTCGCCCTACTTCAAAGGAAACTTACGCTTTCCCGCGTAAACTACAGAATCCTTGTAATTCAGGCGGGAATCATCGCTTATTTAGGCATTACGGAGATCAATGAATCTACTTTACTTGTGAATAGGAAGAATGACAGTTAAGTTATCATCTGGGATCAAAGAATTGACTCGAAGTTCTGGCTGAAGGCCGTAATCTGCAAATTCTTGAATGGCTACGGAGTCCTTGGCTCCAAATCTCTACATAGACAATTTAGCTCGTACTAGGGAATAGCAAATCATATTCATTAATGAATATTCATAGTGTCTTCATTACTATAAGACGCGCTCCTTCCTCCAGGCATTTAAGAATTACTTCTTAACTCTGTCGCGTATTGGACAACTTTCTGCACAATGAACTGCCCGCGAGATCCTCAGTTTTGCCCCAATTTAACGCAACACTTGTGAAGTTAAATGGCGGGAACTCGAATGATCAGTTCGAAATTCCCGACATACTCCACACCCGAAGTATGGGGCGTTGAAATGCTGGACAATTCAGGAAAGACTGAGCTCGGGGGGGGGAGTAACCACTCCTACACTACTCAGTCAGGCTCACTGCGTAGCGCTCCACAGCAACTCTAACAGAGTACACAAAAAACATGACATGGCAAAAAAAATCACATCAATATCACACCCTGGGGTAATCAATGTCACACATATACAAACAAAATATCAATGGCAGATATATACATATAAATGTACCCATTCACATAAGGTAGACATGAATCAGCATAGAAACTCAATAGGCAATGAGCCTGCAATAAGATCAAAAGCATAAATGGAAAATCACAATCAAGGAAACATGAATATACTCTCATAAGGCCATCTGCCTTTAACCTTCTTCATGCAACACGCATGTTGTTCTAGGCGACACGTCTTCAATAATAACTCTAGAATGTGTGCAACAAGCATAACCAGTTCGATAGGCCATTCGCCTTTAAGGAAACATAGATTACACTGAATCAGTATGTACTCTTTCACAGGACACATGCCCTCAAAACTCTTTCACTTCTCTTATAAGAAGTACTCATTACTCATATACATTTTGGTAATTTACCTTGAGGGTGGGGGCTATCTCCGCACAATGCTCGACTTGTTTGCGCAAGAGGGGGCTCCCACTACCTTACGCTGACCCGACGCACTTCCATCCTCTGAGGATTCAACTCACCTACACTTACTTGGGTCCACCCTCCCTGCCTACTAGAATAAGGGACCTTCCCGTTTTCTTTCTTCTGTTTCTAGCTATAACTTAGATATAGTCGCTTTCCATTAAGCGCTTCATTAACTCGTGCTGCTTAGCAGCAGCCTTTCTCAAAGGGCGTGCGGAACGTCTTTGGCCGCCTAACTGAACGTCAGCGTCACTACCACTCGATACCTCAGTATCATTCACTTCAGCACTCTCACTTACCGCATTGGTATCGCTCGAATCGTTACCAACATCGTCAGTGTCTTCTACGTCACTCAAGACCTTTGTGGCTGGTTGTTCGGATGTTGCAGACAGTGCCATCCCTTGGTCGTCCCCAGACGTCACAACATTTCCTGGAACACCTACTGCTGGGCTGTACGCTCCCTCGTCTCGGACCTCTTCGTTGCCGTCGTCGTCACGCGCCATCTCCTCCGTCGCACCATCAACATCGTCACGCCGTTCGTCTCCAACGCCATCATCGTCATCTGAGGGGGCAAGTTCCAGGGGGACCAAGTGGCTGACAGCACGCAGGGACTCAACATCTTCGAACAATACCTTGGCCGAACGCACGACACCGTCGTCGTCCGGGTACGTCTCCACGACGCGTCCAAGGGGCCACGTTGCCCGCTTTTGATTTTCTTGCTTTATTAACACGATGTCTCCAGGGTGTAGCTTGGTGGGTTCCCCAGACTGACAATCGTGTCGGGCTCTTAGGGCACTTAGGTACTCCTTCCTCCACCTCTCCCGGAAGGCCTTTAAAGTGTCTGTTAGCTTTAGATATCGATCCCGTAGCCTCCGGGAGGTGAAGGTAGCATTAAGGTCTTCATCTGGTAAAACAGGTGCCATTAAGTTAATTAAGTGACCTCGTATTAAATGAGAGGGGGTGAGGACCTCGTCCTCGCACTTGTCACCGCTATACATCAACGGCCTATTATTAACTACCGCCTCCGCCTCTTTCACTAGAGTTAATACGTGGGCCTCTGGCAGATACTTTCTCCCGAGGGATTCGTAACACCAATCAGACGTTCGAAAAAACCGCCTTTCCACGGCGCACGGTGGGTTTGAAATCGCCATTCTACACCAGTCCCCTCAGGAACTGCTGGACTTCATCCTCTTCATAAAGTCCCTGAAGGAGGTTGCTGGCCGTCTTGAACGTTTGGTGGTTATCAGAAGTGATTAAGGTCGGGGCTCCATGCGTAGCACTGAATCTTCGAAGAGCTAGAACAAATTCCTCCGCTTCCAAGGAGGGGCAGAAATCTAAATACATGGCCCTGGTGGCCATGCACGTCACGAGGAGGATATAGCCTGGTCGTGTTTCTGTTTGTATGGCCGCGGTGTGGTCCACGCCGACTGCGGCAAATGGTTTCTGCAAGGTGATCCTTTCCTTCAGCAGGGGGGGTGGCAGTGGTCGTCTCATCAGCGGTTGGAAGGCTAGCACGCACTCTGGACACTTCCGTACAACTTTCTTAGCAATAGACCTCAGGCCCGGCGTCCAGCATTTCTGTCGAAAAATCGCCATTAGCGTATTGACATTACAATGGAGGTGCAAACAATGCAAATACTTTAAGTATGCTCTGACTAAGTGTCCCTTGGCAGGCAAAAGAATTAAATGTTTCATCTCTTCAATTTGGGACACTCGTCCCCTAGTGCAAATCAATTTATCTACTATAATTAAATTTAATTGACTCACAAAATTCAGTATCTCACGAGGGGGTCTGACCTCACCCTCCAAATATGCATACACAGTAGGTAAATAGAATCTTTGCTCTAATAAGACAAGAGCTCGAAAAGGATCCCTTTTCACTTTTGCAAACCTTAACACTAATCTGGTTACTCTAATCAAAATTCGGAACTCAACCTCCCTGAGTAGTAGGTCCCATATCCCTCCTGGGGGAATAGAGCTTGTTTCTTCCCTCAGTTCCTGCACCGCCGCTACCACGGTTCTGATATTCGTTAGATCTGCCTCTTTGAAAGGAACAGGCTCTCCTGCGATTCTCAAGAACTCTGGACCCTGGCGCCAAAGAGGGTTCTGCTGCAATTGCTGGATTGTTGTGCCCCTAGACAAGACATCAGCAGGATTCTGTTTGCTGGGCACATACTTCACACTGAAATCACAAATCTGGCGGAGAAAAACAACTTCCGCCACACGGTTAGATATAAAGATATTTTTTGTTGTCCTTGGCATCCGGGGATGCCACCCAGGCTAATGCCACTTTGCTATCTGACCAGATACTAATCTCTTGTGGCTCTATTAGTCCTTTAATCGTTTTCGCTAGCCTACAACCTAGCAGCAAAGCTAAAAGTTCTAATTTAGGGATGGTGATTTTGAGCATCCCTTTCGGAGTGATTCTCATTTTGCTGGTGAGTAATCTTACGTTACCTTCTTTATTTCTGACATACGCTACAGCACCATATGCCCTACTACTGGCATCGGTGAATATATGGAGTTCGGATCTTCTGACTCCTGCCGCTCTAGGAAATGTTAAATCACCGACTGATTTCAACTCTGCTAACAGTTCTCGCGCTTCTTTAGCCTTATCCTTACACAACACGTCATCCCATCCAATCTCTTGTTCCCAAAGTTGTTGGAGAAACAGCTTTCCCCTAACAAATAAAGGACTGATTAAACCTAGCGGATCATAAATTGACACTAGTAAAGATAGTACCCTACATTTTGTAGGTACCCATCCCTCCCCCAATTCACGAATCCTCTCACTCTTTCACACACAGACAGTCGACGTCTCGAGCCCATCTCAGCCAGATCACGCTCACACTCACAGGTTCTTTCCGCTCTCGCTCGCTATGGAAGGCTATACTGTTCGTTGCCCACCCTTCTAACGGCATTCTGGCCCTATCCAAAATTGCATGGACAGATTCTTGTTCTTTTTTCATCTCATCCAGACTTTCAAAGGTACTAACATAGTTATCAACGTAAAATGACTTGCTTAATTCAGGTCTTCCTTCTAAACTAAAATGATGACTCAATACTTGTTGTAACAAAAAGGGACTAGCCATGATGCCGAACACCACGACTCTGAAAGCGAAGGTCAGCGCTCGACCTGCTACCTCTCGCCACAGGAATCTTGTATATTTGGCATCACGGAGATCTAATAATACTCTATGAAATGCTTTGCTTATGTCTGCAAGCATGGCGTATTTATTCATTCGAAACTTTAGAAGCATATTATAGGCCAACTCTACTAAATTAGGCCCAGGTAACAGGCATTCATTTAAGGATTTAGTATTCTTAGCTTTGGATGAGGCATTGAATACGATTCTAAGGGGGGTCGTGCGGCTATCCTTTTTAATGCCGAAATGCGGCATGTAGAATCCTTCTATTTTTGGATCTTTTACTTCATATATAAATCCTGCCTCCAGGTATTTGTCGATCACTCCCTGATATTGATTATAGTATTCCTTGTCTTTCTGAAATTTGGTTTGCAGCGAATCCAGCTGTGCTACAGCATTTCTAAAGTTTGTTTCTGGCCTACCTTCTGAACGGAATGGCAAACTTACTTGATATCCCTCAGGCTTCTTCGTTACACTCTGCGAAACCTTTCACATGGCTTCCGCTTCACGGACAGTGTACTGCTCGGATGGGGCGATGCCTACGGTATCCAAACGCCACCATTCATCAACATCAAATGCAATTGGTTCGCTCGCGACCCTACATACCATGAGCGTTCTCACATGATCTATCTTGTGACCTTTTAATAGCCACTGTGGCACTCTCCCGTATGGCGACATGCCATTATGGGTCAGAAAAAGACTTATCCCGTCGATCTTTTCTATTCCAATAATGAGATAATTAAAGAAGTCTGCACCCACAAGAATGTGCACGTTTCGTAATTTATCGTTCTTACTGTCAGGATCTGCTAACGTGACTCCCTTCCCTACTAGGTGTTGTCTTACTCTTACATAACCTGCGTTATGAATCGGGACGTCTACGTTCTCGTGAACAACTAGTTTCATTCGAACAATTCTGTTACCCATCTCTACCCGGCAACTCACAACGTCATACTGGCCACTGATTTCTGCGGAACCAAAGGGAGCAATGTTCAACGCCACTTTGCCTACCACTGGCAGGCCTAACTGCTTTCCAGTTTTAGCGGAGATAAAGCTTCGTTGACTCCCAGTGTCCAAAAACAAGCGAACCCGTTTACTCCCCTGCTTGTGATGGATCTCGGCCATGGCCGTTGGCAAAATCGTACAGGGAAGATCTACACTAGACGTTTGGGCTACTTTGGCGCTCTTACATGGTTTTGATTCTAGTTTCTCTTGGGGTGGACGGGGTTTTCTATCATGCTGCCTGGGCGTCGCATTTACTACAGGGCGGGAGGTTGTAGCTTGACTGTTACTTACTAAACTGGGATTATGAGTATTTCGGGACGAAGTGGAGGGAACGGAATGTGCTTTTCTGAAGCTGCTATTATCACAAATGGAAGTATTATGATTATTTCCACAACTTGTACATGAATTGGGGTTAGGGCATCTATCACTACGGTGACCTGACTGAAGGCAATTAAAACACAGGCCCTTCCTTAGTAGAATGCGGCATCTGGCAGCCACGTCACTTACTCGGCGGCATCCGTGAGGCGGGTGCCGTTCATTGCAAAAGGGACGAGAATTATTCTGCATGGGTTTCGTTTTGGGTCTAACGCTGACATCGTTTTTCTTATCAGATTCTAATTTCTCGCCTCGCTGTAACGTGTCATCTTCCAACATGCGAATTATGAAGTCTATAGCTTCAAAAAATTCTTCTAAACTATAGTCGCATTTTCTGAGGTGTTCGACCACCTTTCGATAGAGCTTACCTTCTGACAACTTCTGATTGATAAGGCTCATGACCATGCCATGGCCTATATCATTAGTACTGAGCCTCTTTATTTGCTCAATGATCACTGTTAACTCAAATCTGAACTTCTTCAGCTGTACAGGGTTCAACGAGGGTACGAATATGTTGGCAAGTTTTCGATGCAAGATCACGAGCGTTTGGTGTACATTACCATATTGCTTATCCAAGAGATCTAACACTACCTGGTAATTCGCGGCGGTTACACTTAGGGATTTAACGATCCTAAGCGGATCCCTGCCCAGAGTCCCTAACAAGTAAGTAAATTTGGACACGTCGTCCAAATCTGCCCTTCGATCCACGTGGATCGTGAACAATTCTCTGTAAGAAGCATATTCCTGCACTTCCCCTTCAGAGGTGGGGAGAGGCAGCGGTTTCAATTTGGGGAGGGAAACATTCCCTTTCTGAGTGACTTTCAGTTTATCGATTGGATTCAACAAAAGGGTAGAAGCTCGCACAGCTTCTGCTAAGGCTTGCCTGATTCTGGCATCTAAGCTAGATTCTAACTTTACGACTTGACGTTTGTACAGCTCTCGAAGCCGACCTTCTTCTTGTCTCAACTGCGTGACCAAATTTTGGTACACGCTCTCAGAATACGTTTCTACTAACGCATGCTGTGATTCGGCCAGTAAGTCCGCTGTGAGACTCAGCGATGCCTTGATGTGGACAATCATAGCCACTGCCATTTTGGATTATGTACTCTACTTCTTAGGGGGCGGGGGTTATGTAAACTAGGAAACTAGGATTTTTCTTACGTTAGAAAGACGGGGTACAAAGACTAGTGGCACGTGTGGCCAATTGCACATCGGAACAAGCTGAGCCTAGTTGTTTTGTCTGTCTCTCTCTCTCCTGATCAATCTCATCAAACGATTGAGGAACGCGTTACGGATTTCTGAATCAAAATGGACTCCGTCCCTTTGTTTGCCTTCGCGGTAGGCACGAGAGTTCATAGGCAAGTGTCGGACTCCGTACCGACTTCTTTTGTAGCAGTATTTGGAGATTCTCGCATTAAAGTTCTTTACTTTCTTGACATATTCAACGGAATTGATAGCAAAACGATTATCAGGGAGATACTCTCTGATCTCTGCGTCGCAGATAGCAAT
This sequence comes from Macrobrachium rosenbergii, assembly GCF_040412425.1. Classification (NCBI taxonomy): domain Eukaryota; kingdom Metazoa; phylum Arthropoda; class Malacostraca; order Decapoda; family Palaemonidae; genus Macrobrachium; species Macrobrachium rosenbergii. The sequence goes on along the minus strand of NC_089749.1, from coordinate 33,363,284 downwards.
GATTTCACAAATTTTCCTCAAGCGTTCGATAAGAGTACGTAAATTATCCCAAACAGTTTTGGGGTGATCAATTGCCAGGTCGTTTCCTCCTATATATAACACGACCAACTCATACCATCTCTGCCAGAATGATAGACTACTATCTAAAAATTGACTGACCAGACCTCCTGGCCTTCTATAGATCTCAATCTGGTTATCTGAACACTGTGGCAGATTCGGTGGGAGCTGACTGTGTCCTATCAGGGCTACCCTATAGACCATACTTTATTGAAATTTCCCTTCAAGCTCTAGAGAGCACTTGTCATCCGGTTCGAAGGACCAATTGTCGGGATTTTCTTCGACTTTTATTATTTTTGTTATGATTGGTGCCCTGATGTTATGGGCCGATGACAAGGCCTTGAGGAGGCGCACTCTCTAAAACTATCTGGGTGGGATTCAATAAAATTTGGTCAACAAATTACAGTTTTATTACAAAAAATAAACATTTAAACCCATTAACAATACTGAACATGAATGAAAGAGCATCACGGGCGGCTAAGCCAATGTGCATTAAGAACCAACACTGATTAATCGTTAATAGCAAATTTCCACTGCACACGCAGTTTCTTACTACTCTCACCAATCCAATTCAAGGAACCTGAAAGCTCTCTGGGCTTTGTTACTTGGTAGCCCTTAGGGTCTTTGATATCACGTGCTTGAAAGACACTAAGTCCACGACTGGACGAAAAAACACAACAAATCGAGAACTATTTACTCTAAACTACAATTAAATGACATTCTTACACTTGCAGCTTTCGTTTGCTGCGCAAATAAAGTTCCTCATCGCAAGGATGACACATCTATACATGGATAAAGATAACTCACAGTTACTATGGAATTCGACCTGGTATGGCGATGGCTGCCAGAGAATCGAGAGACACACTAAAACATCACGGTACTTACAACGTTCAGGACTAGGGCAGGAATGAGGCGTCGCTTCGCCCTACTTCAAAGGAAACTTACGCTTTCCCGCGTAAACTACAGAATCCTTGTAATTCAGGGGGAATCATCGCTTATTTAGGCATTACGGAGATCAATGAATCTACTTTACTTGTGAATAGGAAGAATGACAGTTAAGTTATCATCTGGGATCAATGAATTGACTCGAAGTTCTGGCTGAAGGCCGTAATCTGCAAATTCTTGAATGGCTACGGAGTCCTTGGCTCCAAATCTCTACATAGACAATTTAGCTCGTACTAGGGAATAGCAAATCATATTCATTAATAAAAATTCATAGTGTCTTCATTACTATAAGACGCTCCTTCCCCCTCCAGGCATTTAAGAATTACTTCTTAACTCTGTCGCGTATTGGACAACTTTCTGCACAATGAACTGCCCGCGAGATCCTTCAGTTTTGCCCCAATTTAACGCAACACTTGTGAAGTTAAATGGCGGGGACTTCGAATGATCAGTTCGAAATTCCCGACAGTAAGAGTCAAGAAAAGTGCAACAACTTTATCTCAAAACGACTGGCAGCGAAATGAAATAACTAAACACTTGTCGCCACTCCTGTAAAGGTGGAAAACCCTCTGATTTTATTTTATTGTATGTAAAATGTATATATATATTTTTATATACTTATTTATATATATATATATATATATATATATATATATATATATATATATATATATATATATATATATATATATATATATATATATATATATACATACATATATATATATATATATATATATATATATATATATATATATATATATATATATATATATATATATATATATATATATATATATATATATATTTATATATTTATATATATATATATATATATATATATATATATATATATATATATATATATATATATATATATATATATATATATATATATTTATATATATATATATATATATATATATATATATATATATATATATATATATATATATATATATATATATATATATATATATATATATATATATATATATATACAAATGCTACAAATGTCCAAGAGATGCTTACTTAATTCTGGGATGCAATGGATGAACGCAGGGAGTTCTTTGCATTATCAAGGAATCTACTGTATTTATTACACATCTGACTCAATATTAGGGCAACTTCGTAGACAAAGCAAGGGAAAGTCTGTGGCTTTGGGCCTTCTCATGTGAGGGAAAATTACGTAAACTCAAGGGTTCTCTTAACTAATTACATTTACATGACCAACACAGATCAGAAAAATGACGAATTACTTGGCTGGTCATAATAAGGCCCTGTTAAATGAATGAGTCCTACACAGGATAAATATTCTACACCGAAGATGTCTTCATAACAGGAACACGCAGAGGGGTTGTAGAATGGGTATTGCACATGGGATAGAGCCAAGTGATTCCACAATCGAGGCCTATCTGCAATATATGCAAGACGGTTACTTGCAAGGATAATAAGATGCTCAAAGGAAACTGAGGGAATGGACAGATGGTGCCAAATAACTCAGTTCAACACTAAATACATAATTACGTTAACACTGGGTGCTCCAACACAAATTACTGAAGGTGATCACACAATGGAAAATACATGAAAATCAGACAGAGAAATAACAGGAATCGTGACTGACTAAGAAACCTCATTCTGGTACATTACCTTCGTCAAGATGACGGTGTCCTTGTTTGATAAGGCACTGGTGATGGAGGAGGGAATTAAAATGCCACTACAAAGGTATACTGGTTCGAACGTCGGGGTTGAACACATGGAATGTTCAAGGGTCAGGCAAGGGTAAGACATCTGTCCTCAGTGGCATTCTGCTCTCTCCTCTCTTGCGATTGCCGTTGCATCGTCTATAAATAACCTCAGAGATTACCCCTTCTCGTTTCTGTAGATGGCACAATGGTGATTCTTCGTCACGTTTTCTATATAGACCACATGGCTTCACTTAACCTCGTGGAGGGTTAACATGGCAGCGGTGCCGACTTTCTCTTTTTTGTTGGCTCCTCATTTGCCCGCTACTTGACGCCAAGAAGGTATGAAGATCACCTGGAAACAAGGCCTTAGGCAGTCATTTGAACAGAGAGAATGGTTCGGCTTAACCATTTTTGGGAATGAAGGAGAGAGTTTATGAGGGGGCGAGTCGAAACCCACAGTTCTAGTAATTAAAACAATTGAAATGAATTTTATTTCTTTCTCTGCTATGTTACAGATGTAAAAATGGGTGAGGTTGCTTGGAAAGAAGTTTTCTTCGTCACACCTCCCCAACCAAGTTAGCATTCACACCCTAGATTGGGTCAAAATGATTACCAGCAAGCAAACTCACTTAAAGACTTTACTGTACTTCTCTCTCATTTCCCTTTGGTGCCTTATAATTTAACAAACTTTTGCGAAGCAATTAATTTCAGGAAGCGTTAAGGCTGTGTTAATCAGAATACTTTCACAACGTGATGGTATAGTTAAAACAATGAATTAATACTAGGTTAATTCTAGAGATACCTCATGCACTCTTCATAATAATCAATTACGAATTTTGCACACATGCTGTTAGTCTGCCTTGAAGAGGCATTACAGTAAGGTAAATGTGGACTTGGTTAAGTGGTTCCACAACACTTGAGCAACAGCTTAGTGCCATTCGGGCATTATAAACACAAGGTCACGATTCTGAGACTCGAGATTTATTACAGAGATTTACAAAGAGAATAGATGACAGATTCAAAGTAATCAGTGACGGTTAATGAAAGTTGATGATTAAATATGCCAAAATTACATTCCTCAGCCTATGGGAAATGGCTAGTTTCACTCTTTACCCCAAGAAGGCCACAAAGGTAGCCAGGGCATGACTCCTCCGGCATGATCATTTGCCAGCACATACGATAATGGCACTGTTGTGTCTCCAGCGGACTGAGACAGAGCAGAAGCGGTCGTGCGGGGCGTGAGAGGCTTGCAGGTATGAGTGACCACCTCAGGCACGGGCTGCGAGGCCGCGCCTTTGGGTGAGCTTCTACTGTGGTCGGAAGGATCTGTCTCTCTTACCAGCATTGGTAGTGTAGCCAAGCCAGGAGAAGAGAGGGGACCCAGACTGGGATCTCTGGAATGGAGATCGGGGGCGTGCTCCGGCACTGGCACTAAGGAAGGGCCAGGCACTAATAATTGATTTGGAATTTGCTCATCGTTCGGGACGGATGGAGCTTGGCACTGCTCAATATACCCAAGTGACACTGGCAGAAATTGTGAATCAAGTGTGGGATCTCCTGGAGGGGGATCTATTTGGGGCTCTGGCACTGACACTGGGGCAGGGCTGGGCACCGGAATGGGATCTGGAATTGATCTTGATGGAGGGGGGCCACTGCACATCGTACTCAGGTGGCACTGGCAGTGAAACAAATGCAGGCGTTTGAGGCTTACTCTTGCCTAATGAATGATTTGGGGGATTTGGACCCCTGGATTGCTGTAACTTAGAAGGGGACTGGAAGTCCTGCCCCAGGAGGAGTTCATAACCTCCAGAAATGTATCTGGCTACTGCAAGGTCGCAGGTTTCAGATCTATGAGGTCTCGTGATCCTCAACTTGACAGTAGGAAGTATCATCTTAAAGTGATTGATACCTTCAATCATGACAAGTTTACATCTGTTCATGGTAGCTCCACGGGGAACCTTGTCTTCCCTTATGAGGGACATTTGTGCGCCAGAATCATCAAATGCCTTGACTTGGCTGGCGGGGCACCTACCTCGGGGAAGTGCCACATAAATGGGACCCTGGGCTGGAGGACCTAAAGATGTTGGGTTGGTGACTGCCAAGGCAAGGGCGGGAGTACTTGATTTATTATTATTAGGGCATTTTGCCCATTGGGCAGAGTGCCCACAGACTCTGCAAGCACGGCAATAAGTCCAACTATAACCTTTACCTGGCACAGTCCCATTGGAGGGAGCAGGCCCTTTACCCTTCGTCCACAATCCAGGTGTGGCTCGTTGCGGGTGCTGTCCCGTCTGAGGACGTAGAGGGGTCTTCTGGCTGATTCTCAGGCTTTGAGCAGCACTGTTCAGTGGGATGACATGTTCTCTTACAATACCCACACACGGTTTTCTTATAGGGGTGCCCATTCTTGTGAGGCTGCTGGGAGTTGGTTGAGGCAGGCGAGGAGGGGTATAATTTTCGTCCATGGGAACTAAGATGGGGATGATGCGTATCCAATATGTCAGGCCAGTGGCAGCACTCGACCACTGTCTTAGGCGCCTTATCGCATAGATGAGTGGCGAGAGCTGGTGGGGCATAAATAAGAAGTCCTTGAGCTGGAAGAGTTCGAGGACATCTTCCACACTAGTGGCTTTCAGAGATTCTAGCCATCGCTTTAGGGCCTGGGTCTTTTTGAAGATCCACTCAGATCAGGTTTGGCCTGATTCATTGGGTATATTTCTCAACCTTTTCCTCCAAAGGTCGGGAGTTATTTCAAAAGCTTTTATGATAGCTTGGTGGACAAGGGCAAGATTTCCTTGGTCCTCGGTGTGGGAGAGCATTGAATGCAATGGCACCATTCCCTTCAAGGTGCCTTCCCAGGATCAGAGACACTTCTTTGGTAGAGGGCTGATAGGTCATCAGGACCTTTTCAATATGGTCGAGCCAAGCTTCAGGCTCGGCTTCGTCCCCATTTTCTTATGAGGTGCCTACACTGCTGAGGGTTGAGTGAGGAGAGGGTGTTGGTGTGTTGCACCTGTTGTGAGCTGCCATTGCAAGCTGATGAGCTCTTTCTTTCTCCCTCTCCTATCTTTCTTTCTCCTTCTCCCGTCTTTCTGCCTCTTCTCGTTTCTCCTGGGCTATTCTTTCTTTCTCCTTCTCCTGCCTTTCTGCTTCTTCTCGTTTCTCCTGGGCTATTCTTTCCTTCTCCTTCTCCTGCCTTTCTTTCTCCTTCTCCTGTCTTTCTGCCTCTTTTTGTTTCTCCTGGGCTGTTCTTTCTTTCTCCTCCTTCTGCCTTTCTGCCTCTTCTCGTTTCTCCTGGGCTCTTCTTTCTTTCTCCTTCGCCTGCCTTTCCTTCTCCTTCTCCTGTCTTTCTGCTTCTCTTTCCACCTTGGCATCATCTACTCTCTCTTGGACCCAATCCCTCAGTGCTTGTCCTGACAGTCCCATGTCCTTTACAGCGGACACGTAGAACTTGAAGTCCTCATTTTGCTGGGTTCTGGTGTCGCAGACATCTTGGGATAATGCTTACATGGACGTGACCCCGTTAGAAAATCAATGTCTGAAAAGACTCAGGGCTGTTCGAGTGAATAGGTTCAGTATGTCTGACGAGACTGAATATTGTTCGAAATGAACAGACTCAGGGGGTCTGAATAGACTCAAGTTGTCTGAAAATACTTAAATTTCAGGGTGTCTGGAAAGACTCAGTTGTTCAGAATGAACAAAAATTATGTCTGAATAAGACAAATTTCAGGGTGTCTGAAAGACTCATTGGTTCGGAATGAACGAAAGTAGTATGCCTGAATAAGACAAACTTCAGGGTGTCTGAAAAGACTCAATTGTTCAGAATGAACGAAAATTAATATGTCTGAATAAGACAAATTTCAGGGTGTCTGAAAGACTCAGTTGTTCGGGCTGAACGAAAATTAGTGTCTGAATTAGACAAACTTCAGGGTGTCTAAAAAGACTCAGTTGTTCTGAATGAACAAAATTTATTGTCTGAATAAAACAAACTTCAGGGTGTCTGAAAGACTCAATTGTTCTGAATGAACGAAAATTCATGTCTGAATAAGACAAATTTCAGGGTGTGTGAAAGACTCAATTGTTCGGAATGAATGAAAATTAGTATGTCTGGATTAGACAAACTTCAGGGTGTCTGAAGACTCAGGGGTTCTTAATGAACGAAAATTTAGCCCAACCTAACGTAAGCCTTTATGTATATTTTATTTCGCGGAGAGACACTGCAAAACTAATAAAAAAAAAAAAGGCTTACGGGGTTATACACTTATGGTGTGTAAAGGAAATTTTCCTTGCTCTGTCAAATAATATTAAGTGTGGCGTAATGAAAACAGTACATCGATCCTATCGAATATTAAAATCTCCAACGCACAAGGGTAAGACAAAATGCTTAATCTTATAACATGCATGGGGCAATCCGGACTGCCGAGAGGTTATGCGAGGAAAAAGGAAAGAAATCGTTATTCTCCTTTATAAAAAAAAACCTTAGCTCGCACGTGACTAATAATAGCATTCTAATGTTTACTTCTGGTCTTGTGACATCTGCCGTCAATGAAATAGTCAGGCGGGTGGTGGGGGAGGCGGGTGGTCTTTTGACCGCGTGTCTGGCATTTGCCTGGTCCTACCTCTTTCCATGCTCGGAGGCTCCCTCAGTGATGAATGGAAGAGGAAATTCTCGCTGACATATTCGTCAATAAATAAATTTACAGGAATACTATGGGCTCGCTGAGGAATACCCTACTCATTTAAAGAATTGAGTTTATTACTCTCAAAAATGCAGTGAGGTGCACGGTCGTATGGATAAAAATTAGTGAGGGAAAGAAAAGGTTATATATGAGCGCTGTGCATGTGGTTTTTATAAGAATGGAATTTCGAATGGAACTAACAAATCAAAGATGGCGGACGGTTAGGGATGGGCCCATGTGGCCTGGAATTGAAGATTCCGTGTCGGAATTACTATTCTCCCATCTTATGAGCGGAAATTTAGATTCCTAAATACTTCTTAGCTTTTCCTATAAATCAAGCGAGAGAGAGAGAGAGAGAGAGAGAGAGAGAGAGAGAGAGAGAGAGAGAGAGAGAGAGAGAGAGAAATCCAGCAATGTGGAAATAGCTGGAGTCAAAGCCTTGGTAGTCGCCTACAGTGTGCCTATCTGGGAATTTGGGACTTTCAAATTGTCCTTATCACGTGGATGAAGGAATAGGGGCTCTATTCCTTTTTATTAACTCTTTGACTGAGCTGCAGCTAACATGTGATAGCACAAAAATCTCGTGGAATTGTTAATACCCCCTCTCTTCTCATGAACTAATTTGTGACAACTTTTATATTGGCCAAACAGGTAAAGCACTGGAAAAGAGAATAGAACAGCATAAAAAATGTGTGAGATATGCACAGGGGAATAGTGGTATTTTGTACATGTTAATGAGAACAATCATGCTATCAACTGGGAAGGGGCAAAAAGGATTTTATATTCTAATAACACACTGGAAAGGAATATAATTGAATCTAGCTTGATAAAAGAAAGTTACAGCCATAATATGAATATCAGCCAAGGGATATATAAACTTGATCCTTTAATATAAAAAGAAATTTGTAAATTGTTTAAATTTTACGGTAGGCAGTAGAGATGTATGGAAATAAGATTGTCATATTTGTAATTACAGTACGGGGGCATTAGTGCTAATAAGTTTTCCAAACCCCGCCTCCCTGACACCTGTCAGGTGTGGATCTGATGTCACCTATGGTCAGTATGTTTATCAGTATTGTCCACTGAGAGTATATTGTGATTTTTAGCCAAATGAGTTTTGAAGGCCACACCTACCTTGACACCGGCCTGTGGGTGGATATGTAGTCTCTAACGGTTGTGTATGCTCTTCAGTACTGTCCCTGTAGTATGTATATTTGTGACTTCTAATACTCTGTGTCAGTCCTTCGTCAATGGCTTGGAAATAAAGTTGAAACCAGTCAAGACCTACACCCCGTCTCTTACTTTTCACCTGTGGTAATGTGTGATATATATATATATATATATATATATATATATATATATATATATATATATATATATATATATATATATATATATATATATATATATATATATATATATATATATATATATATATATACATATATAATATATATATATAACATACATATATATTGCAACGAAGGAAACTTCTTTTCAAGCAACCTCACCTGTTTTACCACTATAATGTAACCGATAGAGAATGCAATTCGTTTTAATTATTTCTTAAATAGAAAGAATTGTGAGTTTCATTTGCCCCTTCATCAGTTCTCTCCTCCGTTTCCCCAATGGTTAAAGCATAATCCTCTCTCTGTTCAAAAGGACTACCTGAGGGCCTTAATTCTAGGTGTGGCCTTCAAGGATGCCTTCCTTGCCGGTGCCGGACAACGGGCAAGGGAGGAGCCAGAAAAGAGAAAGTTGGCGCCACACCGCTCGGGGATGGTGACCTCTCCACAAGGCCTGACTGAATGCCCACTTGTTCGCTATAGAAAATGAGGCGGAGATTGACCTTTGCGCCACCTACCTGGATGCCAAGGCATAATTCCCGAGGTTATAGATAGACCATGCAACAGCAGTCAGAGAGAGAAGCGCTTAGAACTCCACCAAGGACAGATGTCCTTGCCTTTGCCTGTCCCTTGTACCCTCCACGCATTCGACCCCAAGGTTTGGACCAGTATACTTTTGTCGTGGCATTGTTAATTCCCTCCTCCAGCGTCGATGCCCCTATTGGATGAGGACATTGCCATCTTGACGAAGGTAATGTATCGGAATAAGGTTTCTTTGTCAGCCAAAATCCTGTTATTTCTCTGTCTGATTTATTTTCTATTTCCATTGTGCAATCACCTTCAGTAGCTTGTGTTGGTGCATCAAGTGTTAAGGTAATTATGCATTTAGTGTTAAACTGAGTTATTTGGCACCATCTGTGCATTCCTTCAGTCCCCATTGAACATCTTATTATTCTTGCAAGTAACCGTCTTGCATATCTTACAGATCGACCCTGGCTGTGGAACCACTCTCAGCTCTATCCCATGTACAGTGGCCTTATGCCACCCCTTAATCTACCCCTCTGCGATGTTCCTGTTATGAAGACATCATCAGTGTAGAATATGTCTCCTGTGTAGAATTCATTCACTTAGCAAGACCCTGTTATTATTACCTGCCCAGTAATTCATCATTCTTCTGATCTGTGTTTATTATGTAAATATAATTAATTAAGAGAACTCTTGAGTTTTATGTAATCTTCCCTCACATGAAGAAGGCCCTAAGCCACAGTATTTCCCTTGATTTATTCGTCTACGGAGTTGCCTTAATCAGTCTGTTTAGTCAGATGTTTTAATAAAATACAGTAGATTTCTTGATAATGTAAAGAACCCCCCACGAGTTGCCACCCAGAATCAAGTAAGTATCTAAGGCAAATACGTAGAAATATATATATATATATATTTATATATATAGAAATATATATATATATATATATATATATATATATATATATATATATATATATATATATATATATATATATATATATATATATATATATATATCCACACTTTATATATGTATATAAATTGCAATCCCTTGATCATTTGTACTTTCCCTACCTGAGAGCCAGAAATATGGTGGTGGTATGTTGAGTGGATCATAAAGGTCTGTTTGCATCTCAGAACAGATTTCTCTCCTTACGAAGCCTTTAGACCTGACTGATCCTTTCTTTGTGTGTTTGTGGGGGGCGGGGCTTGTGGCACTACTGTTGTCCATTGGGAAGGGAAGTAGTTTTCAACCTAGAAAAGTATGCAGGTGTTGAGATTCTTCTTCTGCATACGAGTTTTGTCATAAAGGCTTTAAATCTGTCCTGTTCGTCGACTGATAAATTGTTCATTCGTCCTTTTAAATTTGCCCTCAGTTGTATATCACGTGGAGTTTGTGCTGAAGGCTTTGCTGTTCCCGGTTTTATGGATTAATTGATAAAAAAACCACAATTCTTTTTAGAGCAATCTCTGGGTGGGTCCTTCTTCGTTATTAAATTCATTCTCTTTCTAATTAGTTTTGACTTCAGATTTCTCTGTTAAGAAATACTGAAGTGATTACATCAGAATTGCCTGCAACTATATTTCGAATCTGTTTACTGCGAAACAAAAGTGCCATATTTCATATGACATATTAACCTGGTATGAGGATCCTCAATTAGCAACGATGTGTATATGCGGATTTGAGTTGACAAGGGAGTTACTTAGCAAAGCCAGTATTAAACAGGTACAGTTGATTTACGAGTGAACTTTGACGTTTAAAACAGTAGTATGAAACAAGGAATTTTTTTTTTTTTTTTTTTGGTGGCGTCCAGTTGTTAGGGCTTGGGTATTATGGTAGATGAAAGGGGAAGAGACTGAGCATTGGGGCATAACGTGAAGTATAGTGTATGGGAATTACAGCCCTGTTTATACTAATAATTGTGTATGAACGATTTACTGATTTTGATGAGTTATGTTTTTATCATTGGTGATATCCTTTTTCCATTTGGTGTAAAAAGCGACTCCTTTCTCCTTTGAGCTCTGTTCACGAAAGATCCTTTTGTCTGTATCTCAGGTCACCTTTAACGTTTTTTGGGTACGAAGATCCCGTCTCCGAAGTTTTGAGTCTCTCACTACTTTATTTCAGTTTCTGTTCTATTGAAAGACGCTATCAGTTATTTTATCATCCTTTGAAATCTCTCTCTCTCTCTCTCTCTCTCTCTCTCTCTCTCTCTCTCTCTCTCTCTCTCTCTCTCTCTCTCTGAAGAATTTGTCCGTCGTGCGTTCCAGAGAAGACATTTTTCCCATAGCGTTTGACAGTGATGGAGCTAATTAAGCAATCATCCAATTCCATTGTATAAAGTTCGTATCCTTAAATGCGTAAAGGTTAAACGTTTCTCAAAAAGTTTTCATCTTGCTGTAGAAAAAGAATAATTGACACAGAATTCAACGTTTACCCCGTTAAAAGAGCATTAAATTTATTCGCGAGAGAACACGAATAAAGTGTTCTAATCTCTCTCTCTCTCTCGTCAGTGTATCTTAGTGGGGCGTTTTGTAGCGTCCATTCGACCACTAGCTTACACTCACTTTTTGGCCTTTTACTTGACCTACATTCCCGCTTTCTTTTTTAACCTTGCTGTCCAATATCACTAACTATTACTTATTTGTGCAACTGTCGGGCTTTCTCTCACTTCTATCTTTAGATCCTTGTACTTCATCTCCTGCCCTACTAATGCAAAAAGAGAGAGAGACAGAGATAGAGAGATAGAGAGAGAGAGTTAACTGTAGTAAGTTGTGAGGTGTTACTGATTTTGCAAGAGGAGACGTGCTTTCTCACAGTCCGTCCTAAAATATACATTAAGCACACTCCCTAGACTGTGCTAAATTTAAGGATGGTCCATTTAAAAAAAAAAAAAAAACGTATCATTGGAAAGAGGAAGATATGCATATGCGTATGGTATAAGAAAAAAAATTCTAAAAAAAATTTATGTACCTTCCACAGGAAGTTGAAAGTAAATATTTCCAACCCTTTATGGGCCTCTTTACCAAGACAGTCGTAAAAAATATGCTAATTTTAGCAAGTTATAAATGTTTTTTCTAATCATTTTTTTTTTTTTGTCATTTTGTAAAATTATGATTACAGCTCACACAGTATCATAACAGGTAAGGACTAAAATCAGAAACAAATTCTGAGTAAATTTATTGTAAATACTTACGACACACACTTGGATGGGAAAGGTGGACCACATTCCCCTTCGGCATCTCAAGGCAAACTGATCTCTCTCTCCTATACGTACAGGAGAGAGAGAGATCAGAATATGCGATTAGAACATGAGGAAAAATTACCTTAGATAGAAACATTTTACCTCAGATTTCCATGAAATTGCTCCAGAATTACTTCAGATACATTAAGGGTTTATTTCCTTTTTTCTCTTTAGTTTAGATATTTATATATTCAGATATTTATGTGATTATTGTCTAGGAGATATAATACTAAACACAGGAAGCAATTAAGTGACAAATAGGTCTGAAAGTGTCACAATTTAATTTTACAATTTATGAGTGCATGGCAAATGCATCTTTGAAAAATTGGGAAAATAAATAAAGACCTTCTAATAATGGAAACAAATTTTCTGTGCTGGGAGGTTCATGAAAAAGTAAAAATAGAGATTACGTAATTTAGAATGAGTATAAAGTGAAACTAAGCAATAATACTTTATATTTTTATATAGTTCAGTAAGTTTCTGCTGACATTCCTTTTCTGTTGCATCACTGTCAACTTTAGTAAGTGCGTCTTTTAGATCCCTGTCCATGGCAGGCTGATGTGCACTAACGCCATAAACCACTTTGTGAAAAAAAAATACTTCAATTCTTGAAAATTATAAATCGACTAATTGTGCAAGTGTTTTCATTTACTATTTGATACTTATAAAACTGAAGAATGTTCATCAGGTTATTGCGCAACGAAACCTTTGTTCCTCTCTCTCTCTCTCTCTCTCTCTCTCTCTCCGAGAGAGAGAGAGAGAGAGAGAGAGAGAGAGAGAGAGAGAGAGAGAGAGAGAGAGAGAGAGATAAACGTAGTTGACAAATATGGGAAAATAAATAAAGACCTAATAATGGAAAGAAATTTTTTTGTGCTGAGAGATTCATGAAACAACAAAAATAAAGATTACGTAATTAAAAAATAAGTATTAAGTGAAACCAAGAAATAATACTTTATATTTTTATATAGTTCAGTAAGTTTCTGCTCACATTCCGTTTCTGTTGCATCACTGTCAACAGCAAGCGCGTCTTTTAGATCCCTGTTCATGGCAAGCTGATGTGCACTAATTCCAGCCCAGTTAAGTCCATTTTTCACATGCAATAGGCTCACTAGACTGCAGGGTTTGAGGGAATTTCTTAACTGGGTTTTGATCAAACGCACCTGACTGAATGTTCGTTGAACTGCAGCACTGGAATGTGTAGAGATAGGCAGATCCAACCACTTCCATAAGATTTGGATGCTCAGGTTGGCCATTGATTTTCTCTTTGCTCAACTGTTCTTTCCAAAACTCCACTACATTCTGCTCAGTACTGCAACTCCCTTCCTCTGAGTGCACACTTTGCTTTCTCCACTCGATATCAGCCTGTTCACAAGTCATAGATTTCTTTCATGTAAGGAAATGACTGGACTACCTCCCTCAGGTTACTGGGTCTCAGGTTCAAGGCATTACAGGAACTAGAAATGACAGACTTTTAAGTGACTGTCTCAAACCTAGAGCGTATCTGTTCTACTACCTCAATCAGAAAGGCCTGGCAGCTTATTCTGAACTTTTTCGCTCCTTCTGTGTCTTTGCATATTTGAGAATTTAAGACTGTGTCTGTTGCATTAATACCAACATACACTTGCATTACAGGGACATGGAAACTATTATTTTTAACATCAAGAGAGAATGGGTTACAGTTATGCAAGATATCTAACTTAACAAAATCTCCCATGAGCTGTTTCAATAGTTTTCTTACTTGATCATGAAGGTATTGTAACTTACGGCTTGCGCTCTGAAACATTGTATTGAGTGCATTGACACGGTGCAACTGAACCTGGACAAACTGCAACTGAGCTTTAATCAACCCAGTATTAAGGCTCCTCAGAATAATCTCTGTCACATAGAAGGATCGCGGCATTCACTAATAAATGATGTGAAATAGAGTTAGGGCATCCCACTACTCTAAAATGTGACTAACATACGCCTCTAAAGAACCATCGTGTCTGCCCAACTGCCAACATCTTGTGGGGGGAAAGGTCTAAAATCTCTTAAAACTCCTTTAGTTCATGTTGCCTGAGGCTTGAATGACTGAAACTGGAAAAGATATTCCGACACAAGTCTTCTATTGTAGTTGAGAGCTTCAAGCATGCACGGAATGCACACAGATGGATCATATGACAGCCGCATTTAATGAAGGAAATATGGGGAAACTCGGCCTTCATTAGAGCGACTACACATTGTCTCTCCCCAAACATCACACCGCAGGTGTCCGATGAAAATCCAGTTATTCCTAAACGGGATACCTTTGTCCCCACAGTATTTTTGATAGCAGCATACAAGGATTGGGCGTCACACTTTTCAAGTACAACCATATCAAAAAATGTTACATACAACCTTAAATTTTTCATAGTCATAATAGACTACACACAGTGCCAACTGTTTCTCCTTGCCCACATCTGTAGTCTCATCTGGTATAATACTAAACAAAGTTGTTTTAAGAATTTTAACCAAAGATTTTGAAAATTTATATCTTCGCCCCTGCCTCATTACATTGGTACATTTTGTAGTTGACATTTTCAATTGGTGTAATGTTTGTGTCTCCACTGGACTAGATGGACAAGTAGGTTTAATGAGGTCAAGAAGTGGCTTTGACAAAGAAAAGGATAAATTGTTCTCAGCAATGAAACCTCAAATTCTACTTTCAGTTAACATCTTGTAGGCAACAGGTTGTTGGTGTGAAACAAAAATATTGCTAATGCTCCGTTGAGATTTAACGCATCTAGCTGTGTGCCCAGCACTTTTTCCTTGTCTCTCGATGCCCCACTTTGAACACTATACAGATATAGAACAAACCAAGCATGTGGGCTTTGAGTCCCCTTGAGGTGCCTTTAACCAATCTTTAAACTCTGCAAAGTGCAGCCAAGCAGTGCGAAACTTGTTTGTAGGAACGCTTGTATTATTTTGATGCTGGCTTGGCAGTTGATTCATCTGTGTCATAATCGACATCATCACTTCCTCTGCTGGCACTGCCGTAGCCATGCTATTAAATCAAAGTCACACTGTAAAAAAAATCGATTCAGATGTGAATCAAAACCGTAAAATTATACAGAAACATATAGGCTATATATATATATATATATATATATATATATATATATATATATATATATATATATATATATATATATATATATATATATATATATATATATATATATATATATATATATATATATATATATATATATATATATATATATATATATATATTCATGCATACATACATACACACACGCACACACACACACAAACAAATACAACCAAATGGCCCTGTCCCACTTTTAATTCCAATAAAATCTTCACCTTCACCACGCTAGGCTACCAGCATTGTCAATACCCCCTTCTTTAACCTGTAGGTCTATAACATTCAGAAAGTAATGGAAGAAAAAAAAAAACTGGCGGACCGATGTGACACTGGTTTTACAAAATATTCACTTGTCAACACATATCCACCACACCATTATCACTAATACAGTATCATAAAATCACAAGCTACACAACGCAAGTTACACACCACCACTGTTTATACTCTATCACTTCAATAGAACCCTTACCAATTAAATGGTCCGAAAGCAATGTTGAGATAGTCGCAGACTCGCCGCTCAGCACCCCTGTACATGTAATGATGTAATAACGTGAACAGTTACCCAACAACGGTTACCAATGTTACCATATACAGTGACAAGTGGGCTTGTGGCTGTGGTCTGTCACGCCGCCTGGCACCTGTGGCGACAACATGTAACTGATGCCTGATGGGAAGGTGGGAACTTTAAGCAATTAAGCAGTTTATCAAGTACTCATGCTATTATTATTTAAATTTTATCCACTCATTCGTCACTATTAGGACTATAATAATGCCAAAATTTAATGTTTCACCCCGTTGATTATGCTAGAATTGCCTTATAGATCATTGGATTACATCAGAATTACCTTAAAAATCTCATTATCTCAGAATTACCTTAATTGAGGTGAGATTACGCAAATCTGACGTAATTATCTAAATAATAAGAGGCCTGCAGCTGTACGATTAGCTGTTATAGTTGCTGTAAGAGTTGCCATGAGTCATTTATTGTCCATGGAAGCAATCTGAACACTTTTCCCGCAAAATTCGTTCAAACTGTATGGCGCGAAATGCTGATCGTCAGAAGACGTTACCCGGAATTTACCGTAAAGCTGTAAGTAGTCGTCATTTGACGACGCCCGTTCACAAAGGGTTATTGCAATCTGCATTTCTTTGTTGCTGTGTAAGACGTTGGACTGTACTATGTGTCATTTATTAAGTGCTCGTTTGCCTTTTGCCAACATCTCCTCAATTCTCTCTCTAAGATTACCGTAAGTATTTGGTTCTCTCTTTTTCCCCCTAGTTGATCGTTCTATATGTATTCCACAGGTAGACTCTTTCTCTTAGACTGCCGTAGGTGTCTAGCTCACAATCTTTCTTTTGTGCGCCTGTCTATCTTACATTTTATAGTTCCTTGTGTTGTAGGGAGAACCGCTTTCCAGTTCCTGAGTCTAGTGCCTGGCAAGGACTGAATGATATAGGCTGTATTCTTCACACACTGTCTCTCGTCTGGTGATGTAAGCTGTTAGTATTTGTAGTGCAGTGACTCGCGAAAAGAGCTGAGAGAGAAAAAAGTGATGGAAAAATCTTGGCGATCTAGGTTTCGTCAAAATATTTACTTCCAATTCATAATAAAAAAAATTGAAGGGGTTAGCTTCGATAAGATAACTCAGCGATTCATCAGATTCTCTCTCTCTCTCTCTCTCTCTCTCTCTCTCTCTCTCTCTCTCTCTCTCTCTCTCTCTCTCGAGTTGCAGAAGGTATTAAAGCGTATTTGAATCAACTAATTAAGAGATAAATCTCTCTTTTTCACTTCTGGTATTACGGAACCAACTTTTTAAGGCTAAACTTCTTGAAGTTTTAGAAAGTTTGAAGTGATAGTATTCCTCGTTCAATTATAAAGTTTATTTAGGCCTAAAAACGAATCCGTATGTGCGGTGAGGGTTTTTTTATGCTTTGATTATTTACAGAAATCCCGCTGTATGTGAGAATTTTTCCGCGTGTTATTAATCTTTTATAGTATTTATTTTCCTCTCGTCTTAATTAAATGATTCGCTGTCATGAATAGTATTGGAATTTTGGAAGGTCTTGCTTCCATATAGAAGCCTGTGTTTTCCGTCTTAAAAATGGAAAACTGGGTTTTTAGTTACTATATTTGAATATATAAAATATTCTCGAGTATATTTAAATAAAGTGATTTAAATTAAGTAAATATTTTTAAAGTCATTTTAAATTCATGTAGCAAAAAAGTGATGTTCTTCATTACAGCTGAGATCTAGCAAAATTTCGGAAACACGAACGTCAAGCGTTGAATCCTCATTTGAGGATACACTTTCAGGATGTTTTGGGAATCCTCACACAATCTTAGCACTAGCACTTTTCTTTTTTGCATATTTATTAGGTTAACCATAAGAAGATTTCCTGTTTGTTAAGATTCCTTGCTAAGGTAACGCTATCCCATATTTCCACCTGTGGACCAAATAGTGAGGCATTATATAAACAGATTCTTTTAGCACGCAATTAGCGTAGACAACATAAATTATTCACTGATGGAAGTGAAGCAATGTGTATGTATGTATGTATGTATGTATGTATGTATATATATATACATATTATACACATATATACGTATATATATATATATATATATATATATATATATATATATATATATATATATATATATATATATATATATATCACACACACACCCACACCTAAGGGGCAGAGCTGTGGCTCGAAGTATGCATCATGAAGGAAGTAATGGGGAAAGGCATCGTCATCCTTTATCAGTTTATTTTCAATGCCGACGTTTCGCGACGAATTCCAAGTCGCATTTTCAAGGCTATGAAATATAATTTGCGAACATTAATAACTCAAATTAATTTATAGTGATATGCAAAGGCAATAGCTCTTTATGAAGTACAAACATTTAAAAATAAACAACACATTCAAAGACAAACCCATTATAAGTAAAAGGAGTTCACTAAAATCTCAAAACAACCTACCTATATGAAAGAAAGAGCAAGATTAACATAAATAAATAAAAAACAGAGTGAGGAAAACCAGTTGCCCAAACTAGGATGTAAACAGTTTTGCAGAAGACGATTGAGTGTTTAACGACGGTACAGTCTTCTTGATAATTATGGATTCTAAGTCATTGTTGTTCGGCATTGAAAATAAACTCTTAAAGGATGAGGATGCCTTTCCCTATTACTTCCTTCATGATGTGTGTGTGTATGTATATATATATATATATATATATATATATATATATATATATATATATATATATATATATATATATATATATATATGTATATGTATGTATATATATATGTATATATAATATATGTATATATATGTATGTATATATATATATGCATATATATATATATATGTATATACTGTATATGTATATATATATATATGTATATACACAATATGTATATATATGTATATATATATTTATATGTATATATATATGTATAGGTATACTGTATATATATGCATATATATATTTATGTATAGATATTTGCATATATGTATAGATATATATATGTATGTACTGTATGTATATGTACACATATATTATATAATATAATATAATATAATATAATATAATATAATCCCACAGGAAATGAGAGGCAGAAGTTCAGTACCCAGCGCTTTCACGTTTATTAACGCATCTTGTCCAGACGATGCGTTAATAAACGTGAAAGCGCTTGGTACTGAACTTCTGCCTGCCATTTTCCTGTGGGATTTGCTTATACACTGAAGTCACGTGCATCTACTGTGATTTTTAAAGCTTATATAACGTATATATATATATATATATATATATATATATATATATATATATATATATATATATATATATATATATATACATATGCATTTACGTATTTGTATATATATATGAATATCTTTTGCTGTAATCGAACAATACATTATGAAGATAAAAGGCCCATAAAAACACTGTTTATACGTTTCAACCATATATTTCGGACACTTCTTCTGTGGCCCTGTTCGCTGGTAAAATGTGGACAAATAATGTGTGACAGGAGTATGTATATATAAGGCATATGCAGGTGTGGAAGTACGACGTTGGTGGTAAGCAGATGACTGTTGACCCGGGATGGGTGGAAAATGGGTTATTCTCTTGTGTTTTGTGCCTCGTTCTCTCCCGTCTGCGTCGAGTATGGTGGGCTTATTCTCTGGGGCGCATGCTTGAGAGGAGGCCTGAGGTGACGTCCGATTTCCAATGCCCTGGCAGGTTGATATTGTTGGTTTGATGGCTGATAGCATATTTCAGCATCTCCTTTTCTACGGACAGCTTCTTTTGAAACCCAGCTCGACCTCTGTCCCTAATATGTAGGAAAATCCCCGAACTCTCTGAAGCAGGTCGCGCTGATCTTTGTGCTCTGTTAATCTTTGCGAGATGGATCTACCTGTCTTCCCAACGTGAATCATTACAGTTGCTGCATAGTATCGTTTAAAGTCCGGCGTCTGTTCCTTTTGTTATTGGAGTATTCGTTAATGAGCGAACTCCCGATGAATTTGCTCAGCTTACACATAGAATCACTCTTTACCAAAGTCCCGATCGACGAAGTTTTGTCCTTTCGTTCTAAATAGGAAGTTGCAACCATTTGAAGAACATTTTTCTCTTGCCATTGACAAAACGCTAGAACTAATTAGTCAGTGTGTAACTAAGAATGCTTTTTATCTTTTAGTGGTAATTTTTACGAACAAAAGTTTGGAGGTAGCATGGGCAGCCCCTGTCCCCCCCCCCCCTTCTAGCGATCCTGTACAGGGAATACTTTGAAACGGAAATTTTGTCGTCTATCAAACCTCACAATATTATCTGATATGATATTTTTACATGCTTGGACAATAGCATGGGATCTTTCAATAGATTTTTTAATGGACTAAATTCGCTGGTTCCGACCATAAATTTTAAAACAGAATGGGAAAGGGACTGAAAATTTTCTTTCCTAGATGAATTATTCGTAAGAGAACGGAACTAGTAGGCCACCGCAGTATATAGGAAGCCTACTTTCGCTGTTTCTTATGTTCATTTCCTAAGCTACCACGATGTCTCCGTAAAGATCATGGTTGGCTGCAATCTGTTCTCAGAGGGCTTAGGATATGTTCAAATGGGTACCTAGAAAAAGAATTCGACGCAACCCGTCAACATATAACATAACTGCTGTACCCATCGTACGTTATCGAGAGGGCTTTTAACAAAGCGAATAGAATGTAATACAGAGGCCCAACAAACAACAGACAAATAGATTTTAACGACAAACTGAAGTTTTCGTAAGACGTCAAAAAAGCAACTGAACACCTCAAATCTAATAATCCATTTATTTTCCATTATCCCAAATCCATTGGGAGTTTGCTCATTAACTTAACGTATACTTAAAAATAAAAAAAAACAGCAGCAGACGCCGTAGTTTACAGGATACCATGCAGCAACTGTAATGAGATTTACGTTGGGAAGATTAAAGATTAACAAACCACAAAAGATCAGTACGATATGCTTCAGAGAGGTCGGGGATTTCCGTACATGTTAAGGATAAAGGTCGAGCTGGTTTTCAAAAGTAGCTGTCCGTAGAAAAGGAAGATGCTGGAATCTGCTATCGTCAATGAAACCAACAATATAAACTTGTCAGGAGGACATTAGAAATCGGATGTCACCGACGACTTAATCCTCAGGCCTCTTCGCAAGCAGGTGTTCCAGAGAATAGACCCACCAGACTCGACGAGGCCCAGAACACAAGGGAATAACCTATTTTCCACCCGTCCCGAGTCAACGGTCATTTGCTAACCACCAACGTCGTACTGCCACACCTGCATATGCCATAAATATATACTCCTGTCAAACATTATTTGTACATGTTTTACCAGTGCACAGGAACATAGAAGAAGTGAGCGAAATATATGGTTGCAACGTATAATTAATGTAGCCTTTAATTAATGATTTTTATGATATATTTTATATATATTATATATATATATATATATATATATATATATATATATATATATATATATATATATATATATATATATACATACATACATACATACATACATACATACATGTGATTGTATACATACATACATACATACATACATATAAATGTATGTATGTGTGTGTGTATGTGCCAACATAACTGAAACACATTTAGTAATTTTAACCAAACTTGGTATACATATGACTTACTATCTAGAAATCAGCACTGTGGGGGTAAGACATCACGAGCACCAAAGGGGGTGGGGGTGGGAAGGGCTTCCCTGACACGGGGCTGGTTCTGCCTGTGAAGCGGGGTGGTTATCATACCTAATTTTGGTATACATATGACTTACACTCTGGAAAAGAATACTCTGGGGGTAAGACATCAATGGCACCAAAAGGGTTGGGGGTTGGGAAGGGGGTGACGGAGAGAGAGTGAGAGGGATAGGAAGTGAGAGAAAGAGTAGAGGGGGTGTTAGAGAGAAGAAAGAGGGGAAGAGACAGGGAGGGTTGGAGAGAGTAAAAAGTTAAGTATACCTTAGTTTAACCAGACCACTGAGCTAATTAACGGTTCTCCTAGGGCTGGCCCGAAGGATTAGACTTATTTTACTTGGCTAAGAACCAATTGGTTACCTAGCAACGGGACCTACAGCTTATTGTGGAATCCAAACCACATTATACCGAGAAATGAATTTCTATCACCAGAAATAAATTCCTCTAATTCTTCATTGGCCGGCTGGAGATTTGAACGAGGGCCCTGCAGAATGCTAGCCGAGAACGGTACCGACCAGTCCAACAAGGAACTGGTTGGAGAGAGAGAGAGAGAGAGAGAGGAAGAGGAAATGAGAGAGGGAGAGGAAGTGAGAGAAAAAATAGAGGGGTGTTACGGAGGAGAAAGAGGGAAAAAGAGAGAGAGAGAGAGAGAGAGAGGGGAGTGAGAGAGTAGAGGGGGTGTTAGGGAGGAGAAAGAGGGAAAAAGTGAGAGAGAGAGAGTGAGAGAGAAAGTTTATTGGTTGCCATTCAGAGTTATCCCGAGCAGCGCTGGGTTGGTCAGCTAGTAGTCATTCAGCTTCCAGGATAACTCAGCATGACAACCGATAAACTCTCTCTCTCTCTCTCTCTCTCTCTCTCTCTCTCTCTCTCTCTCATGTTCTAATTTAAACTCGTTCATTGATATTGTATGAGAATATACGTCTTTTTTAATTAGAAATACATAAACTATACTCTGTTAAGCTTTTTTGCTTCTTTTTTATTATCAGGGGAATTTTTGCAACAGGTAGCATTCCACCTCCTTATCAGTCAGAGGAATTTATTGGAGACGAAAAGTATTGAATTTTCTCATCTTGTAAGTAAAAAGATAGACATTTCAATTTTAGTGTATTAAGAAAAAAAGATGCAAACACTTTCCAATAGGGCTAACTTCAACTCGTGATACGCATGCTTTATTTTGGTTTTAGGGACGATAGCAAAAAATTACCGCTATGCATGTTCGTACGGCAACTATTTCAACTAGTCCCTGGTTATGACGTAATGAGTTATAAACAAACTTCGCAGAGGAATGTAAGGCAAATGTTGTTTATTGTTTTGAATAAATACACGTTGATAAAAGATAGAAAATAATATTTATCATTCTAATAAATAACGGTAAACAAACATTTTATTTTCCTAAATACGGGAATACAACAATAGGTGCGAATTGACTGGTATTTACCAGTCTTGCTGTTCACGGGTTGATGCAGTTGCCAGGTGTCCATTTCAAATAAAGGTGTGTGAATCACCGAATTTAAGTTGATGCTTCGTTTTTTCATGCATGGTCTATGTTTGTGATTGTATGAAAAACATTACTTAGTCCTTCGATCAAATTTATTATGTGCTGAGATGGACTCGGGAAGGCCTGTATATAT
The DNA here is from genome assembly GCF_040412425.1 of Macrobrachium rosenbergii. Taxonomy (NCBI): domain Eukaryota; kingdom Metazoa; phylum Arthropoda; class Malacostraca; order Decapoda; family Palaemonidae; genus Macrobrachium; species Macrobrachium rosenbergii. Next base: position 33,339,776 of record NC_089749.1, on the reverse strand, counting down.
GGTTAACTGTCAACGGTCCATCATCTGTCTCCTACGCCTCACTGCTCTGTTGCCAATGATTAATTCCAAAACTCATTTAAACCGATATAGATTTTCAATGTTTATTTCATCGACGCAATAAACAATTATATTAATGATTGTCATAAATTAAGTTGGGTCAAATAATGGCCACGTGCATTTTGAATTACGTTGCTTTATGACACATCTGTTTAATTTTTTTGGATATACTAAACTGATTATAGGTTTTGCAATGGGAGGAGTTTAATCAAGACCACCGAGAGACAAGGCCTGTTGGATATGACGCCATGACATGATGATGTGGACCCTGGTAGTCTGACGTTAGCGAGTCTTTCTCTCTCGAGCTTCCTTCCCGTACATCATTTGAGTACGAGGTCTTCTCGTGGTTCCATTGTTTTATTTGTTAATTGGACCGTAAGACTTACATGGCATAATGAAGTAGCGTGCCACGGATATATCATGTGTGTTTTATTGAATGAACTTACTATGGTAAGTAGGTAAACTCAACACTAAGTTCACTGCAACAAGTGTTTGACTTTTGCCTCTGGATAACATGAGATAACTAGCACTGAATAATCCCGCAGATTCCAGCGGTTGGCTTCAAGCCTAAATTTCATATTCCATTCCATTCCACATTAGGATAACGTACAGTTAGGTTTTTCTGGTAAGGTAACATGAGTTAGGCCTGTGCAAGTATAACCTACACTCAGGTATAGCCTAAGAGGCCTGTGCAAGTATAGCCTACACTCAGGTATAGCCTAAGAGGCCTGTGCAAGTATAGCCTACACTCAGGTATAGCCTAAGAATTCTGTAGCCAGAAAAAGGGATTTAGGTAGGTGTTGTGAGCAGCAAGGTAAAGCACAATATAAAGAAAGGCTGGTTTAGCTTAGATTGAATTTTAGGTGGAATTCATATAAACTAGACTTAACACAGAACTCCCAATGTAGCCTATGTCCAGACAACTCCCAGTGTAGCCTATTGCCAGACAACTCCCAGTGTATCCTATGTCTAGACAACTCCCAGAGTAGCCTATGTACAGACAACTCCCAGGGTAGCCTATGTCCAGACAACTCCCAGTGTAGCCTATGTCCAGACAACTCCCATTGTAGGACTTAGCAAGAGCTTTGGAAATGGCACAGACATAGAAGTTATAGGTTCATCACAAGTGGATGTACAGTGTAGTGATCAAGTAGGCAAGTTACCATTGCCAGTAGTCAAAGGTAAGGGACAAACCTTATTGGACCTAGTTTGGTTAAGGTGAATAAAATTAGACTGGCTTAGTATTCTAGGGTTACAGGTACCAAACAGAAGGGATACCAATAAATAACCTAACCTCATGGCATTACTGTGTTTTAATGCTCATATATAAATTTCATACAAATATTAAAAGACCATCTTTCCTCTTCCACAGGTAACAGTTGAGTACAGATTTATGAAATAGTATACTGTACAACACAATACCCTACCTACAGTGAAGGCTAACTGCACAGTACATGCGTTTTTCATGTTTCTGAAGTATGTCACCTAGGAGATTTAATGATTCCTACAGAGGTTCATGATACGAATATCATTGAGTAGATATTGAAAAACTTGAAGAGAGCTGACATTGCTGAGTGTATTTCTAAAAACTGCAATAGCATTGCTGTTATCAAATTAGTGATTTCATTTTTGGCAATAATTTTAGATGATCAGTCGAACATTTGCTTGTGCTGAAATTCATATTTGAACAACTGCAGTTAATGACTGAGTAAATTTGATCATTCATCAGAGCTGGTAATATTGTTTTTTGTTTTTTTTTTGTTTAATAATTGTTCCCCTCAAAGTTATAGACTCTTGAGAGATAAGAAATTCCTAATGTTGCTGAGGTACTCTACCATCAGGAGTGTCTCCAAACAGTTTATGCCAGCGTCAGAACAAAATTACTCATTTTCTGGTGTACATTAAGAATACAGTAAATGTAAATCATTACTACCCAATGACAAAACAGTGGTACTGACGGTGGATGAAACTCACTTGAAACCATATTTTGATTATTAAGGCGGGAATTCAGTACACTTGTTGAGATGTAGGCTACCAGGAATAATTGGCTTGGCCAGAAAGATACAAATAAAACAGTGAAGTTCCCACGGTTCTCATTTGTTGGAAATCATATTTTAGAAAATGAAATTCATTATGCACCATTCAACTCTGAAAAAACTTCATGAGATAGATGGTTTACTCTTGAAACATTATTACAAACTGTCATGAAAAGCATTCTCCTCACCCACCTTTGAGAAACAAAGTGTTCATTTAGTTTTACAAATATTCAATGAGTATCTCATTCAAGCTTTACTAACTCTTGGAAAAAATCACTGTCTCCCTTTTTATTTAGAAGTTGCAGATTTATGTATTTTTTTTTACATTACATTTGATGGGTAACAATGAATGTAAAATCCCCATATAAAGGCCAAAGGTTAAATAATAAATATGCAACTCCAATAAGTAATGAAGGTCATTGTACAGAAAAATAACAAAATTCATAGTATTGGTTTCTAACATTTTATTGAATAATTATTATTGTTCCCAAGAAAAACTAGATTGCAGCTAACAAAAAATTGAATAAAAAGAGAAAGTTTAAAACTTCAACCACCAAATAATAGCTGTATGTAAAAGGCAATAATTAAGGTATTTCATTCACATATAGTAGAATAAACCAATGCACTGCCGTCTTGTAATTTGACGTTAACACTATGTATAAACATTTTTAATACAATGATAAACATGTTTGTACTTCGGTATATACTACAGTATATTGTAACTGTAAATAAATTCTTTTGATTCAGTATCTTAACCTGTGTTTCGAATTAATATTATTTGGTGTACACAATTTAGTGTAGACGAAAAAAATAAGTAAATTAACTAATTGCCATAACTGGCAAGCAACAAATTGTCTATTTTGGTGACGTTTTCTTTACATTTCTTTCGTCTGGGAACGTAGTCAGTGCTAGCGACTCGGACTACCGTTGCTTACGTCACAGTACATCGAACAGGCCTTGTCTCTCTGTGGTCTCTGTTTAACGTCGTCGTATTCCGCAAGTTTTATGCCCTGTAGGTTTTCAGTGTTGATTTTATCGAGGTAATAAACAATTACATTACACAGGGGAACATAATTTTTTTAGTTAGGTCTGACAGTTGTTATTGAGTAATTTTTGGGTGCTGAATCCAAAACTGATCTCAGTTTTCTCTATCATATTTTTCTTAAGTTTTTGAAAATACTATACATAACAGTTTTCTTGTTTTATCTTGCAAAAAAATATGAAAAATGAAAAAATACATGAATAGAATGTTTATTAATTATTATGTTTTTACAAAGGATATAATTGTTTTATAAAAACGCTTCTTGCTTTTTCTGGAGTGTTCAACTTGAGAACAAACGTTTGATTCCAACAATAGTCAGCCATCACAAAATGTTCTTCCATAACCTTCAAAGAAATAGCTTGCATGAACCAAGAAAGTTGGCAAGATGGCAATGCAAAAATGTAATTTAATACTCATGTTGCAACCAAGCGCTTTGTAGCTCTCTAATATTTTCTGAACAATTTCTGTGTAATTACTTGCATGTGTATTTCCAAGAAAGTTCTTGAAGACGTCTTTGAATGATAGCCAAGCATTCTTTTCAAGGTCTGACATAGTACCGGTGAACTGTTCATTTTTGATGAGCTGTCGAATTTGTGGACCATCAAACACACCGGCCTTGATTTTTTCAGTTGACAGTCCAGGAAATGTCAACATGATATACTTCAAACAGTCGCCATCAGTTGACAATGCTTTTACAAATTGTTTCATGAGGCTTAGTTTTATGTGCAGAGGTGGGAATACTGTAATATTTTCTTCCTGTCAACAAGTGGCTCATGTACAATGTTAGGATCTCCAGGTTTAAGATCAGATCTCGGGGGCCAATTCTTCTCAACCCAATGCTTCTCTCGAGCTCTGCTATCTCACATACAGAGAAAGCAAAGATACTTTGTGTATCCAAGTTGCTGATAAAGAAGGAAGGACACCATCTCAAGGTCAACACAGATGATCCAATTGTGTTTGTCATATTGCAATAACTCAGTAACTCTCTTTACATCTCCATATTCTTCACGAAGATAGACCGAATGCCCAATAGGGACTGCGCCAAACAAATTGCCATTGTGTAGAAGGAAAAACTTCAGGCTCCGCTTTGAGCTATCAATAAACATTCGCCATTCATTTGGATTGTAGTTTGAAAGTCCTAATTCCTTCAGTAAACCAGGAATGTTATGGCAAAACACAAAACCGCTGTCACTTCGAAAGTACTGCAGAAATGTACTTTTTCTGGTTCGAAAGTATGATACCTTCACCCCTTGCTCAAGTAGGTTTTTCTCGTTCAGTCTTGATGCTAGTATTTCTGAAGCTTTTTTTTGATAGGCCCAAATCACGTGCTAAATCATTCAACTCGTGCTGATCAAATCCCCTACGAACTGGATCCTCGTGAATGTCAAAATCTGCATCATTGCTGTCACTGCGTTCTTCAGCATCACTCAGATCTTCTAGAGGAGGTAGTTGTTTGAAAACTGGCACTGGAATTTCAGCTGAATGAGGCATTGGTCTTATAGCTGACCGTATATTAGGATACTCTATTTTACTTTTATTTTTCTTGCTAAATCCTGATGTTTTCACTGAACAAAAGTAACAGTCTGTGGAATGACCTTTTTGCTCTCGCCAAACCAAGGGGATACCAAATGGCATCTTTTCACGTGTTCATTTGGTCCACATCTGTAAACTCTCGGCACACTGCTACACTTTGTGAGGGGCCCATGGCTTTTCTTGATCACCGAGTTTCACTTTAAAATATGCGAAATATGCTTGTTTGACAAATACGCTGATGTTTGCCCTCTGACTTGGAATGGTGAAACTACCACATATATAGCAGAAGGAGTCAGGGTTGTTTAGGCATTTACGATGAGACGTAGCAGGAGCAGACATGATCTGAAACAAAAGAAATATATACCTATGTAAATAAAACACTAGGCTGGAATAGTTACAAGCTGAAAAACAAAAAAAAAGCATTAAACGAAATAGAAATTACAATGGTATGTTGTTACAAGGGTAATAGAAAAGCCATAACAAATCCTCCTAATTCCTACTATCCTAGCTTTCTGTTTGCAGATATTGACAGTACTGACCTATGGGGAGCTGCACACACCTCTCACCGCACTGTCTCAATTGTGACTGCACAAACAAGTTGCCACATAGCTGTAGATGAGTCAAATCGTTATCAGCTGGCAAGTTTTACTACAGCTAACCATTGGAATTTTGCTTATCTGGTAGGTAAGCTGTTTAGAAAAAACTTGACGTGCTAGAAAAAAACTAACTACAGATTTGGAATCAGCATGCCAATTTTAGTCTAAGATAAGCTCAAAAATCCAACTCAACAAAAAAATTGTTTTTAAATTGTTCCCCAGTGTAATTCTCATAAATTATGATCAAAATTCACGTAAATTCTGATCAAAATTTGATGTTATAGGGGATTTGGATTTATTGTTGTAGGTTAATCATATGTCTGACAGTGCCTGGGAAAAAAGGTGGAGCGACAGGTGAAAAATGAGAATTAACCCAGAAATCACTGAAGGAAAAGGTGACGTAAAAACGAAAATTTAATTTGCTTCTTCTGTGTTTGTATGTCTGTCACGGGGTAGGGGTTTGATTATGAGTTATAAACCTTTCTAGGGTGACATAGAGACCATGTGAAAGATTTTGTCTGGGTCTGTTAACCGGGTCGGATTTCTATAGCATCTAAACAAATAAACAAACATTCACTTTTATATAATATATATATATATATATATATATATATATATATATATACAGTATATATATATATATATATATATATATATATATATATATATATATATACACAGATACATACATATATACATATATATATATATACATATAATAAAAGAAAAGAAAATATACAAGGTAATTGTATGTATTAATATTTGAGACAGAATGTATCCAAGACCAAGTTTTGAGATGTATGTAGTTTTCCAAGATATATATTTTATATATATATATATATATATATATATATATATATATATATATATATATATATATATATATATATATAAGTTCAAGAAAAAATATATATATGTTTGAGATATGTATGAAATAATGAGCAGGAAGACATGTATGTAGTTTATTGATATATGTATATATATATATATAATATATATATATATATAATATATATATATATATATATATATATATATAAGATTTACAGGTGACCTAGGTCAAACTATATATATATAAAAATAGGACATATATATACAGAAAACATAATGATTAATAATGCCTGATGTGTTATAAAAATACTCCATTACATACATATATACATGACATCATTAAAATAAAAAAAAACAATAAAATACATAATTTACAAATATGGTGGTAGACCATGTTTTTTCGTTGACCCCAAGTCGATGTGAAATAATGAGCACCAGAAGACAAGGGATAGTTTATTTATAGAGAATGTGCTTATGGGGATGGAAGTTACAATACTCCTTCCCCAAGATTTACGGAGGTAACGTCTGATCAAACTATTTCTCTACAAAAATGGGACAGGTTCAACAGAAAACATAATGATGTTAATGTCTGATGGGTTATAAAAATACTCCATTACATGTACAGAGGTATGATCATTGGAAAGACAATAAAATACATAATTTGTCAAATATGGTGTTTAGCATGTTTTTCTGCTTGACCCCAGGTCGATGTTTCCGCAGACAACGGGATGTTCATTATAGAGAATGTGTTGAGTGGGGACTTTACAATACCCCCAAAGACGGAGGTAACGTCTGATCAAAGTAGGTATCTGCTCCAGGACAAAGGGTTTGCTTCCTGGATGTTAACTGAGAGGGTGGTCACCTTCCTCGGCGCCCTCTGGAGGGGTTACTTGGAATACCTGTCTGGTTTTTTGGTTTTCCGGGACGGAATGGTCTTTCCTGCCTGCGGGGATGTCCGAAGGGGTTAAGGGTGGGTGCACAGCGTCGTTCCTGATGAAGACGTGGGTGGCAGAGGGTAATCTGGGGGCATGAAGGGGGACGCCCTGTCGGTGAATGTCCTTTGGCAGGGGGCGAACTTTCCAATCCTGTCCCGGAGCCTCTGTGTCCCTATGTCGTCCCTGTCCTCTGTGACGAGCTCCCCCAGGACTACTAGGGTCTCCCTGTAGACTTTTTCCATTGGCTCTGGGAGCGGTTCTTGACCCGAGGAGGACCCAGGGCAGCTGGTATTTCCAATTCTCGGAGGAGCAACAAGCCATGAGGGATGGCTTTAGAGACCTGTGGAACCTTTCCACCATTCCGTTGGCTGCGGGGTTGTGGGTGGTGGTGTTGTGGTGAGTGGTCCCCATTAGGCAGGCCAGGGTTGTTGCTTTGGCGAGGCAGACTTTGTCAGGAGGAAGGCCTTCTGCAGGTCGGGGCCCCACACTAAGGATTTTGGACATCCCTTGAGGACTTCCGTCAGGGGGGCCATGGTGTGAGCAATCCTAGGGATGAATCTTCTGTAGTAGTTGACCATCTCAAGGAATTCTTGTATGGCCCTGATGGAGGTAGGCATGGGGAACTTCTCGACGGCTTTGACCTTCGATGACATCGGGCGGACAACCCCAGGGGATATCTCGTGGCCCAGGAATTCCACCTTTTCAGCGCCGAAGGTGCACTTATCGAACCTGATGATGAGGCCATTTTCCTGCAGGCACTGCAGGACCTTCCAGATGTGCCGCAGGTGTTCCTCCCGAGATCTGAAAAAAATGAGGATATCGTCGACATAGCAGACCAGAGGTCCAGGTCCCCCAGGATGCTGTCCATCAACCTCTGGAAGGTTGCGCCCGTGTTCCTCAGGCCGAAGGTGGAGAATGCAAACACATAGGACCCGAAGGACGTGACGATGGTGGTTTTGGGAAGTCCTCCGATGCTACTGGTACCTAAAAATATAATTTTAAGAGATCCATTTTCGAGAATATTTTGGCCCTGTGGAAAGAGGCTGTCAGGTCCTGCATGTTTGGCAGGGGTTAGTGGTCAGGCTCCATTGCAAGGTTCAGCCGCCTGTAGTCACTGCAGGGCCTCCAGGTGCTGTCTGCTTTCTGCACCATGTGAAGGGGGGATGCCCACGGGCTGGGAGCCTTCCTGCATATGCCCATTTTCTCCATCTCAGCAAAGGCCTTTTGGCCTCCTGAGGGCACTGCAGGGGAAGCCATCTGAACTTTGTGTGCGTCAGGGGGCCCTTCGTTTTGATGTAGTGGTATATCCTGTGTTTTGCAGGAGCCACGGGCATCTGGCGGAGCTCGGGTTTGAAGACCTCTGGGAACTCCTTCAGGAGGGAACTGTATTGGTGGGGCACGACAGAACAGATGGCAGGCTCCTTGGGGCCCAGCGACAAGGGCAGGGACTGGCAGAAGTTGGTGTCCAGCAGGCATTTGTGGCCGACGTCAACTGCCAGTCCGAAGTGGGCGAGGAAGTCCGTCCCTAGGAGTGGGGTCCTGATGTCAGTGATGATGAATTTCCAGCTGTACCTCCGGCCAAGGATGGAGATCAACAGGAGCTTGGTGCCATAGGAGAGGATGGGGGACCCCTTCGCTGCTGTCAGGTAGGCAGTCGGGTCCGGCATGCGTCTGCAGTCCTCTCCTGAAGGCGGGAACACTGAACGCACGGCTTCTGTGTCGACCAACATCATGCTGCCGGAGATGGTGTCGCGGACGTAGAACCCTACTGGTAAGGGGACACCTGGGTGTTTCTGCTGCTGTTGCTGCTGCTGCCATGGCGGCCTGTGCAGTTGGCCACTGCCTCCTCCGTTTTTTAAAGGGAAGAAAGGGCAGAGGGCTTCACATCTCTGGGCAGCTCTCCCGAACCTCCAGTGGTAATAGCAAAGCCCCAGCCGCTCCCTCTTCTGCTGGTGGGATGGCCTTTTCTGGTCGACGGCGTAGACGGCCTCCATGGTGGGGTCCTCCGGCAGGAGGCAGTTGGTGGAATGTGTGGGCGTGGTCACCTCTTGGCTGCCTTTGTGGAATCCATCAGCCACTGAGCTACCCTGACCAGGTCCTCGACCAGCAGGGTCTATGCGTCCGTGATTTGCCCACGGACCTCCGGCAGTTGCTACCACAGGAAGGTCTCCCTCGACAGGCTGATTTCTTTGTGCCTGCTGTTGCTGTCAGTCTTAGGGAGGAGGAGGAGGTCCTTGAGGCATGCCACATTTCCAAGAGGTTTCCCTCCTGCTGGGGGTTGAGGGCGAGGTCGAGGGCGCAGGCAGCTCTCTCGGAGACCGGCAGGGAGCAGGTCTCAACGAGAGTGGTTTTTAGTTCTTGGAAGGTGCCGGGGACCGACTTCGTCAATAACCACGGAGCGATTTTCCTGTATATCTCTTCCAGGAGGGCGTTGATAGCGATGTCGGCCTGCTACCCTGAACTGCTCCTCGACCCTGTAGAATCAGGACGCTGCGTTTTCCTTGGTAAATGGTGGCAGCCTTATGTTAAGGGCTGTCTTTGGTTGGTCTGTCAGGGGGGTCATTGTGTGGGGTGCAGGTACCGGCGTGGAGGTGTGCACAGGAGGGGGTTGCAAGAGGGAGGTGTCTGCTTCCAAGAGGTTTGTGGTAAAATGTACGTGGTTTGGAATGTCCGCATCCATGCTCATTTCGCGCTCTCACAAGGAGTGGAAATACTCTCGTCAAAAGATGCTGGAGGATCATGCCGTGTGGGTCCGCTAATGACGCTGGCGACCTGCCGATGAGGGTCGGTCAACGCCCGAACGCGTTGTTAGAGTGCCATAGTTAGTCCGTTATGGGCATGGGTGAGGTTCATCAGGCCAAGACTTAGTCGCCATTTGGGTCCGTTAATGGCTTTCAGGAACACTCCGAGGGTCACCACTGTGAGAGAGGTGCGAAATAATGAGCAGGAAGACAAGTACTGCTAGTTTATTGATGAAGCGATCTGCTTATAAAGTGGCGTGCGGACATCTGCGTACTTCACAGAGACCGCGGGTACAAAGATTTACAGGTGACCTGAGGTCAAACTATTACTCTACAAAAACAGGACAGGTTCATACAGAAAACATAATGATTAATAATGTCTGATGTGTTACGAAAATACCCCGTTACATGTACATAATGCATGATCATTCAGAAAGACAATAAAATACATAATTTACAAATATGGTGATAGCATGGGTTTTACAGGTTGATTTGAACACCCAGGTCGATGTGAAGGCACTGCAGAAAACGGGATGTTCATTATAGAGATATATTGATATATGGGGACTTATATATATATATATATATATATATATATATATATATATATATATATATATATATATATATATATATATGAAGTTCATGAAAACAAGTATGGGAATCCGTAAGAAACCCACTTTTGACAAGAGTAAATGGGGAAAGGGTAGGGAGAAAGAGTCTGGATGGGAAGGGAGATATAGGGAGGGAAAAGGGAGAGTGGAGAAAGAATATACTGACAGCGCTGGAGGATATGCACGATTTCCGTGAGAGAGAGAGAGAGAGAGAGCTGTATAGCAAAACTGAGCAAGGAGATAATAAATCTGGTGGATATTTAACGAAAACAAACAACGATTTGGTTGTTCAAACGAAATGGTTTTATGCTGGTGAAAATGAAATTTTTTTCTGTGCCCCAGTGTAAGTCAGACCCTCTTAGACTGTTTTGAGAAAGCAACAATGTTTCTTGACTGTAGGAGTACTTTTGGGACGGGATTTTTCTCCACTGGTTCTGGAATACAGCAAAAAGCTTGGGACCTCCTTAGACTGAGTCCATACTTGATCATTATGCTTGGATCTTGTCCAGACTAAATCTGGTTGATCAAAGCTGAGTTGATATAGCATGAGAAGTGACTTAACTAGATTATGCACAAGTCGTTTTACTCAACTTCTTAACCAACATATTTTACCGATATTATAGAAATTTCTGGGGAGATTTTTGTGAAATGTCACACTATTTTTAGGAAGTCATCACATTGTTATTTGCAAGATTATTTCTGTCAAAGACAGCATCTAGTTCCGCTTTTTTCGGCCATGGGTCAGAGAAGGGCATTTGGTCAAAAATTAAAAGCAGGTTTGTAGCCTCGAAAGACTAGAATGTGCTTAGTTTTTTTTTGTGCTGTTAATTGGTTTAATTCCCTTAATAACTTAAGTATTTCAAGATTCACTGGTGGGTTTGTCAACCACACGGAACCTTTTGGAATGTTTGTAGTGAACTTTCATGAAAGAGTCACAACACGTTCTTAAAATATTTTACAAATTCCATTGTTAATTTCATTTATGTAATGGTTTTGAAACAAAGAAGCTACTGAGTTCTTAAAGGGAAGATACAGTGCAAATTTTATCAGATATCTGAACTCATAATCATTTTAGTTTTCTGTAAAAGAAAACTATTGAGATGGCTTTGTTTGTCCGTCCGCACTTTTTGTGTCCGTCCTCAGATCTTAAAAGCTGCTAAGGCTGAAAATTTGTCATCAAACATACCAAACTGCAGCCCTCTAGCCTCAGTAGTTTTTATTTTATTTAAGGTTAAAGTTAGCCATGATCGTGCGTCTGGCAACGCTATAGGACAGGCCGCCACCGGTCCGTGGCTGAAAGCTTTATGGGCCACGGCTCATACAGCATTATTATACACTGTACAGATAACTCGATTGCGCCAAAGAAACTTCGGCGCATTTTTTACATGTAGATTTTACTAGATAATGATTTTTAAATATATATTAATGGAATATGTAATTTTAATAGTCAGCGATAATATTTACGTAGGATTTCACTAACAAATGTAACCACACTTCGCTGCAGTTTTGTTCTCACTTGAGTGAATCCTCAGACTCGAGACCTGAGGAATTTCATGAATTATTCCTCAGATTCTCGTTCAGGGAAGTGGCTTCTCTTGTACCTTCTTTTCCGTGTGGGTGGAAACTTGTTGTTATGTCAGTGACCTTGTTCAGGGTTTCATATCTTTTTTATCCAGACCTAACTGATACTAGAAGTTGGAAGGTGTATTTTTTATATCACATACACTGACATTTTTTGTGTGTATAAATATTAAGCCACTCATTTCGCTTAATATCCAGTTCGTTATGATTCGAGAATAACTTACATCCAGGGGAGGTTGTAATTGTTGAGTGCTTCGTCACCATTGGAATGAACCACTGCTACCGTAGGTTTCAAAACAACGATAGGCAGTGAATTTGAGCACTGAGCTCTTGACACCTTAGTGGCCAAAGTCTCGGTCTGTCATTGTTTCTAATCCCACTGGTGACGAAACACATAAATTATAATTCACCTTGGGTGTACAGTTAATACTGAGGTATAGTGAACTGCATTTTAAACGATATTTGTGGCTTAATGTAATATATATATATATATATATATATATATATATATATATATATATATATATATATATATATATATATATATACATACATATATATATATATATATATATATATGTGTATATATATATATATATATATATATATATATATATATATATATATATATATATATATATATATATATATATATATATATATATATTTATATATTTATAAATATATATACATATATATATATATATACATATATAATATATATAAATATATATATAATTTATATGCACATTCAGTATTATTAATTTAGTAGCATGTTTTAAATTTGTTGTAGCCTTCTCTCTTTGTTATTATATGCTACCGCTCTGTAATAATTCATTTCTATTTCTTATGTCAGTTATAAAAACGAGTCGTAGGCAGCCAGGAAGGAGAATAGAAAAAAAATATATCAAGAGCGAAAATCGGAGAATCTTGCTCATTCCATCTGCGAAGGTATCATCATATCTCACTTGGGTTCGGTGAAGGAAGAGGCAGAATTTGAAGTACGAGAAAAAGTGAAGTTGTCGCCATGCCAGAAGGGAAGACGTATTTTGTATGCCTCTCGAGGCAGTTTAATTATTTCCTCGTGTCCTGTGTTTACCCTCCAAGGATGACTGTAGAGTGTAAGAGTGCGTAATTATTGTGCTTTATTTGTGTTTCTTTTTCCAGTAAAACGATAAGTCCACGTGGTGTAAGCTCAAGTGGCAGACAGAGCGATGGTTAAAATAACGACTGCTTAAAGGCCGTTCACCGAGAGAGTCGACTGAGTGAGTGAAAGTGCCAAAAGGTAGCTGGATAATTTAGCAAGGGTATAGGGGTCCGTTGATAACAATCATATCAATGTAAATTTTTACATTTGGGAAAGTTACCTTTTTCTTTTTTTTTTATGATGAGTTGTAAGAATTTCTGCATTAAAAACTTGATTAGTTCAGCGGCATTGATAATTTTTATGGTTTCCTAAAGTAAAGAAGGGGATGGGGTTGAAGGGATAGTAAATGGAAAGGGGTGGGGTTGAAGGGATAGTAAATGAAAAGGGGTGGGGTTGAAGGGATAGTAAATGGAAAGGGGTGAGGTTGAAGGGATAGTAAATGGAAAGGGGTGGGGTTGAAGGGTAAATAGTTGAAGGATAGTAAATGGAAAGGGTGGGGTTGAAATGGAAAGGGTGGGGTTGAAGGGATAGTAAATGGAAAGGGGTGGGGTTGAATGGATAGTAAATGGAAAGGGATAGTAAATGGAAAGGGGTGGGGTTGAAGGGATAGTAAATGGAAAGGTTGGGGTTGAAGGGATAGTAAATGGAAAGGGATGGGGTTGAAGGGATAGTAAATGGAAAGGGATGGGGTTGAAGGGATAGTAAATGGAAATGGGGTTGAAGGGATAGTAAATGGAAAGGGTTGGGGTTGAAGGGATAGTAAATGGAAAGGGATGGGGTTGAAGGATAGTTGAAGGGATAGTAAAAATAGTAAAGGGGTGGGGTTGAAGGATAGTAAATGAAGGGATAGTAAATGGAAAGGATGGGGTTGAAGGGATAGTAAATGGAAATGGGGTTGAAGGGATAAAATGGAAAGGGGTTGAAGGGATAGTAAATGGAAAGGGGGGTTGAAGGGATAGGAGGGATAGTAAATGGTTGAAGGGATAGTAAATGGAAAGGGATGGGGTTGAAGGATAGTAAAGGGTGGGGTTGAAGGGATAGTAAATGGAAAGGGTTGGGGTTGAAGGGATAGTAAATGGAAAGTGGTGGGGTTGAAGGGATAGTAAATGGAAAAAGGGTTGAAGGGATAGTAAATGGAAAAGGGATAGTAAATGGTAAATGGAAAAAGTGGGGGTGGGGTTAAATGGAAAGGATGGGGATAGTAAATGGAAGGGATAGTAAATGGAAAGGGATGGGGTTGAAGGGATAGTAAATGGAAAGGGTGGGGTTGAAGGGTAAAATGAAAGTGGTTGAAGGGTTGAAAGGGATAGGGGTAAATGGAAAGGGGTAAACGGAAAGGGAGTTGAAGGGATAGTAAATGGAAAGGGTGGTGGGGTTGAAGGATAGTAAATAGTAAATGGAAAGGGTGGGGGTTGAAGGGATAGTAAATGGAAAGGAATGGATAGTAAATGGAAAATGGGGTTGAAAAGGGATGGAGTGGTGGGGTTGAAGGGATAGTAAATGGAAAGGGATGGGGTTGAAGGATAGTAAATGGAAAGGGTGGGGTTGAAGGATAGTAAATGGAAAGGGGAAAGGGTAAATGAAAGGGATGGGTTGAAGGGATAGCAAATGGATAAATGGATGGGGTTGAAGGGATAGTAAATGGAAAGGATTGGGGTTGAAGGGATAGCAAATGGGTTGGGGTTGAAGGATAGTAAATGGGTGGGGTTGAAGGGTAAATAGCAAATGGAAAGGGATGGGGTTGAAGGGATAGTAAATGGAAAGGGTGGGGTTGAAGGGGGTAAATGGAAAGGGTGTTGAAGGATAGTAAATGGAAAGGGTGGGGTTGAAATGGAAAATGGGGTTGAAGGGATAGTAAATGGAAAGGGTGGGGTTTAGTAAATGGAAAGGGGTGGGGTTGAAGGGATAGGAAAGGGATGGGGTTGAAGGGGATAGTAAATGGAAAGGGATAGTAAATGAAAGGGATGGGGTTGAAGGGAAAGTAAATGGAAAGGGTGGGGTTGAAGGGATAGTAAATAAGGATAGGGATGAAGGGAAAGGGATAGTAAATGGGGGGTTGAAGGGATAGTAAATGGAAAGGGGTTGGGGTAAATGGAAAGGTTGGGGTTGAAGGATGTAAGGGATAGTAAATGGAATGGAAAGGGGGATGGGGTTGAAAGGGGTGGGGTTGGGATAGTAAATGGAAAGGGGTGGGGTTGAAAGGGATGGGGTTGAAGGGGATAGATAGTAAATGGAAAATGAAGGATAGTAAAAAGGGATGAAGGGATAGTAAATGGAAAGGGGGGGTTGAAGGGATAGTAAATGGAAAGGGATGGGGTTGAAGGATAGTAAATGAAGGATAGTAAATGGAAAGGGATGGGGTTGAAGGGATAGTAAATGGAAAGGGGATGGAAAGGGTGGGGTTGAAGGGATAGTAAATGGAAAAGTGGGGTTGGGATAGTAAATGGAAAAAGGGTTGGGGTTGGGTAGGGATGGAAAGGTGAAGGATAGTAAAGTTGAAGGGGAAAGGATAGTAAAGTAAAATGGAAAGGGGATGGGGTTGAAGGGATAGTTGAAGGGATAAATGGAAAGGGATGGGGTTGAAGGGATAGTAAATAAATAGGGGAAATGGGTTGAAGGGATAGTAAATGGAAAGGGGTGGGGTTGAAGGGGGATGGGGTTGAAGGGGTAAATGGAAAGCAAAGTAAAGAAAGGGGTGGGGTTGAAGGGATAGTTGGAAAGGTGGGGTTGAAGGGTTGAAGGGATAGTTGAAATGGAAAGGGATGGGGTTGAAGGGATAGTAAATGAAAAGGGATGGTGTTGAAGGATAGCAATGGAAGGGAAGGATGGGGGGGTTGAAGGGATAGTAAATGGAAAGGGGTGGGGTTGAAGGGATAGTAAATGGAAAGGGATGGGGTTGAAGGATAGTAAATGAAGGGATAGTAAATGGATGGGGTTGAAGGGATAGTAAATGGGGTTGAAGGGATAGTAAATGGAAATGAAGGGATAGTAAATGGAAAGGGATGGTTGAAGGATAGGTTGAAGGGATAGTAAATGGAAAGGGGGGGTTGAAGGAAAGGGGTGGGGTTGAAGGATAGTAAATGGAAAGGGATAGTGGATAGTAAATGGGTTGGGGTTGAAGGGATAGTAAATGGAAAGGGGAAAATGAAAGGGATGGGTTGGGATAGTTGAAGGGTTAGATAGTAAAATGGAAGGGATGGAGTTGAAGGGATGGGGTTGAAGGGATAGTAAATGGAAAGGGATGGAAAGGGATGGGGTTGAAGGGATAGTAAATGGGTTGAAGGGGGATAGTAAATGGAAAATGGAAAGGGGAAAGGGATGGGGTTGGATGGAAAGGGGATGGAGTTGTTGAAGGGAAGGGATAGTAAATAGTAAATGGTAAATGGATGGGGTTGAAGGGATAGTAAATGGGAAAGGGATAGTAAATGGAAAGGGTTGGGAAATGGGGGGTTGAAGGATAGTAAATGGAAAGGGATGGGTGAAGGGATAGTAAATGAAAGGATGGGGTTGAAGGGATAGTAAATGGAAAGGATGGGGTTGAAGGATAGTAAATGGAAAGGGATGGTAAATGGAAAGGGATGGGGTTGAAGGTTGAAGGATAGTGGAAAATGGAATGGAAAGGGTTGGGGTTGAAGGGATAGTGTGGGGTTGAGGGATAGTAAATGAAAGGGATGGGGTTGAAGGGAGTAAATGGAAAGGGTGGGTTAAATGGAAATGGATGGGGTTGAAGGGATAGTAAATGGAAAGGGATGGGGTTGAAGGGATAGTAAATGGAAAGGGTGGGGTTGAGGGGATAGGGATGGGTTGAAGGGATAGTAAATGGAAAGTAAATGGAAAGGGTGGGGTTGTAAATGGAAAGGGGATAGTAAATGAAAGGGGTGGGGTTGAAGGGATAGTAAATGGAAAGGGTGGGGTTGCTGAAGGGTTGATGGGGTTGAAGGATGAAAGGTGGTGGGGTTGTAAATGGAAAGGGATGGGGTTGAAGGGATAGCAAATGGAAAGGGGTGGGGTTGAAGGGATAGTAAATGGAAAGGGGTGGGGTTGAAGGGATAGTAAATGGAAAGGGGTGGGGTTGAAGGGATAGTAAATGGAAAGGGATGGGGTTGAAGGGATAGTAAATGGAAAGGGGTGGGGTTGAAGGGATAGTAAATGGAAAGGGTGGGGTTGAAGGGATAGTAAATATGGGGTTGGATAGTAAATGGAAAGGGGTGGGGTTGAAGGGATAGGGATGGGGTTAGTAAATTGATAAATGGAAAGTTGTAAATGGAAAGGGGTTGAAGGATAAAGTAAATGGAAATGGAAAGGGTGGGGTTGAAGGGATAGTTGAAAAAGGGATAGTAAATGGAAAAGG